>NW_022170249.1:1197865-1203453 GCF_008802855.1 Photinus pyralis
ATTTTATTGAAAATGTAGAGATTTTGTGCAAGTTTTTTGACATTTTCAAATTCGAAGAGGTTCTGAATTGTTGAATAGAATAGGTTTACCGTTTACCTATCTTTATCTATATAAAACACTAATTACCTACCTGATGTCTATAATTGCGTTTAAAATTTTCTCGTCACAAGCGGGCCTTAGATAAAGAAAAAAAATATTAAGATGTGCTTCCTTATCGACGTGAATACGTGTCAAAAAAAATTGAAGAGATAATTTAGCGGTAAAGAACACGTGCTCTTGTAACTGTGCACAATCATTAGATATTGTATTTCTTCACAAAAGCCGCCGCCGCTTCGGCAGCATTTGAGATAATGTTGAGATAAACACCTGCAGATACTACAAGTATTTAAAGGGTGAAATTTTATTTTTTCGAGTTAGTTCAAGTGCAGGTTTCAAACCATAAAGATCGTAAGTATAACATTTTACCGATTTGCATTTTTATATTTCAAAATTAGTTTTTCTGAATTTGTTGTAATTAATAAAGTAGGTATGTCCTTTAATCAATGGTAAACCTGGTCTCCTAGGTATTATGTTAACGTATTTTTTTTGTATTTTTCAGAACATACAATGTCTGTCGTGTCAGGTAATACATAATTGTAATTGTAAAAAATAAAATAGCTAATACTTTTGTATATTTCTTTTAGAAAATGAATTTAGAGTAGTTGAGGAGGTGGTTGCGGAGGTCCATCGGGACGCCGAAAGCGTCGACCCGAAGACGGATGTGTAAGTTAACGACAGAATCAAATTTATATTACATAAGCATTTCTATTTATACACGTGTTTCTTACAATTTTTCTTTCTGTAGAACTCAGAACAATAAAAGTAGACGGGGACGTGGAAGATCCCGGGGACGTGGACGAAATCGGGATCGGGGACGGAATCGGAGAAGTGGACGGGATCGGGGACGAGGGCCACGACGACATCGTGGTCGAGAAGAAGCAAAGGTAAGATTTAAAAAAAATAAATTTTAAAATCACTAACACGTCAGCAAACGCTGGTAGTTACAAGATTGATTGATTGCTTCTGTAAAATGTAAATTCAAAAATTTCAGAGATACAAAAAAAAGTAATTTATTTTTATTTTTTTTTTTAGAAGACCATCAGCCCACCGGCTCCGCCAACACCGGCTGGGACATCGGCGCAGCAAAATGCCCCCTCACAAGGGGGCAATACATTTGTATTTAATTTTTATTATAATTTAAAATAAACATACTTTAATTATATAACGTGTTTAGATTTTATCCCGATCTGTCTCGTACAGACCACATAAATTGAACCATCAAATCTAAAAAAATTATTACTACCATATCCTAGTCCTTATTTCATTTACATTTAAATTTAAAACGTGTCTACGGTGGAGAATTGGCACGTTCCTCCCTATGCTGCGTCGCGCTAGGCACCATCCGGTATACACACATTTATATAATACTTAGCCGTATCCCTTCGTATGCGATCGGTCTCCCACATTATACGTGTAAGACCTGAAATATTTCGACCGCGTCTTCAGTAGGCGCCGGGCGAAAAAACACTTAAAACGCGATATCTCGAGAACGGTACGTCGTAGATGGGGCTTTATAGGTATCTTTGGAAAGGTCTCGATGCAATCTAACCGATGGGACGGTCAAAATTTCGGAATGGAGGTAGAAGTACCGAAAGGGTGGGAACGGGTGCCTTCATTTCTCCAACCTCTTAATACCTAATTTGAACGAAATCGGACGGTAAACAACGGAGATATAGCGATTTGTAATTTGACGCCCCAAAAACACTTAAATCATGATATCTCGAAAACGGAACGTAGTAGATAGTGGTTCATGGGTGTCTTTAGAAAGCTCTCGATCTAACCTAACTGATGAGAGGACAAATTTTGAAATGCAAAAGGAAACCAATTAAAAGACATTCGTGAACGTGAACGATTAAGTTGAGTTAGTGTTAAGTTACGTTTGGTTAGGTTAAGTGCCAGAAGGGCACGAAGGCCGTCTGAAGAGATAGTCACTTCCCTTAAGGAACTTCGCGTACATTTGAAAAAACTTATTAACACCAGTAAAAGGAGATGTTGGCAGACGCTGTGCGACGAGTTGGATAGGAACATATGGGGAGATGCGTATAAGATAGTAACAAAAAAACTGGCCAGAAAGAAGACATCACCGGTCGCATGCGACGAAACACTCCTCAATATCATTAGCGAGCTTTTCCCGAAGCACGACCCTCCCGACCAGGAAACAATAATAGAAACAGGAGAACAAGAGGCGGAGGAAGTCACAGCAGAAGAGGTACTAGCTGCCGCGAGACAATTACCCAGGAATAAGGCGCCAGGGCCGGACATGATCCCAGCAACAATAGTTAAACATGTGGCGCTTAGTAAGCCATACATATGGGCAAACCTAGCTACCAAGTGTTTAAGAGAGGGGATATACCCAGAAACATGGAAACGCTGCCGACTCGTATTGATACCAAAGGCAAATGGAGCGCTGAGGCCCATATGTCTGCTAGACTTCGCGGGCAAAATCCTAGAAAAGATAGTGAAGGCGAGGTTAGAAGAGCATATATCCACCAAAATATCCGACAGACAGTACGGATTCCGAAAAGGGCGCTCCACGTGGAATGCGCTTGCGACGCTCGATAACATAAGGATGGAAGCAGTAAGGGGCACGCACCGGACCAGAAAAGTATGTCTGATGGCGTCCATAGACGTCAAGAACGCCTTTAATTCGCTACCACATAGGACAATCATAAGGGCATTAGGAGAGATGGGGGTCCCGAGCTACCTACGGAGAGTCATAAGCAGCTACCTAGTGAGTCGGACAATAGAGGCACAAAAACCGGAAGGAGGAATATATACATTCAGCCCGGAGGCGGGTGTCCCACAGGGAGGAGTCCTGGGGCCCACCCTGTGGAATGTGGCCTATGACGGCGTCCTACGATTAGATGTGCCAAATGGGGTGACGGTGGTGGGCTTCGCCGACGACATCACAATAATAGTAGAGGACAGAGCACTAGAAATAGCCACTAGCAAATTGGAAGTCACGGTAGAGAAGATCAACAGATGGATGGGGGAGAGGAACCTGCGAATAGTACCCGAAAAGACAAAGGTAGCCCTCCTGACCGGACGGAGAAGGTTGGGAGAGGTTACCCTAAAAATACTAGGCGAAGCGATCAAGGCGGAGAGAACGATCAAGATCCTGGGGGTAATAATAGATAAAAACGGGACATACCTGGAACACGTGAGACATGCAGTGAGCAAAGCCCTTAAAAGTTACACGGCGCTGGAAAGAATCATGCCAAATAGCGGAGGAGCGAGGGCTAGCAAAAGGAAAGTGCTTTCCAGTGCGGTCATATCAATCTTATTGTACTCCTGTGAGGTGTGGTATGGGGCGCTCGAGTGGCGATGTGCTAGGGAGTGGATAAACAAGGTACTTAGGCTACTGGCAATCAAATGCGTAAGCGCATATCGCACGGCACCTCTTGAGGATGTGCTAGTAGTCGCAGGGATCCCGCCAAGTGATATTCTAGTGAGCTCACGAGTAGGGAAGTGGGGGAAAGAAGAGCGATGTCTGCAGTGGCAACTTAGGTGGGACAGTAGAACGTCGTGGACCAAGACACTGATCCCAGACCTCAGAACGTGGCTGGGTCGCAGTCATGGCGAAGTGAACTACACTCTGTGCCAATTCCTCCTGGGCCACGGCGAAAATGGGGAGTATCTGGCAAAAATTGGGAAAAGAACATCCAACGAATGCGTCGACTGCGGGCTACAGGACGACAAAGCACATGCATTCTATGAATGCCCACGATGGCACGCGGAAAGAGAGCGCCTACAACGGGAGGTTGGAGAGCCGGTCACGCCACAAAATACTATTAAGCTGATGTGTGAAGAGGAAGTAAAATGGGACATAATACAGGCCTACTGCCATAACATTGTAAACACTAGGGAGCGAGAAGGTATGCGAAGCTAAGAGGATAAGTAAGACGTAAGACCCGCCATCAGACGAATGCCCAAGCGATACCTGATGGCGGTGAGCTTCCGCAAATGGGGAAGTGGTTTAGTGGGGGCAGGGCCCACACTACCTCCGCCGTAGACTCAGGCGGGGGTGTGCATTAGGCATTCCATCATCCCATTATGAGAGATTATTAAAAAAAAAAAAAAAAAAGGTTAGTTTAGATTAGGTTAGGTTAGGTTATGTTCAAAGTTCAAGATCAAGTTCAAAGTAAAAAGTAAATCTCGATTTAACCCAATAACACATCTCAACCTAACCTAACTGCCCAATTCGACGTAACTTAACTGCCCATTTCGACCTAACCTAATCTCCATCATCTCGACTTACTAATTTTGAAATGCAAAAGGAAACCAATTAAAAGACATTCGTGAACGTGAACGATTAGGTTGAGTTAGTGTTAAGTTACGTTTGGTTAGGTTAGGTTAAGTTCAAAGTTCAAGATCAAGTTCAAAGTAAAAAGTAAATCTCGATTTAACCCAACAACAAATCTCGACCTAATCTATTCTAATTCGACGTAACTTAACTGCCCATTTCGACCTAACCTAATCTCCATCATCTCGACTTACTAATTTTGAAATGCAAAAGGAAACCAATTAAAAGACATTCGTGAACGTGAACGATTAGGTTGAGTTAGTGTTAAGTTACGTTTGGTTAGGTTAGGTTAAGTTCAAAGTTCAAGATCAAGTTCAAAGTAAAAAGTAAATCTCGATTTAACCCAACAACAAATCTCGACCTAATCTATTCTAATTCGACGTAACTTAACTGCCCATTTCGACCTAACCTAATCTCCATCATCTCGACTTACTAATTTTGAAATGCAAAAGGAAAGCAATTAAAAGACATTCGTGAACGGGAACGATTAGGTTGAGTGCAGAAATGAAGCTACGTGCAAAAGATGCGAGGGACTGGCGAAGGGCCTGGGGGTCGGGCACAGGGCCTACACAAGGCAGTGCACGTACGAGATGAGGAAAACGGAAATGGCAGAGACGATGGCCAGCGGAACACAGGGCGGCGATACCTCGGCACGACAGGGCGAGGCTATCGGGCAGGAGGAAGAGAACCGAGACCGGGACGCGTATTGCCAATGTATTGTACAGCACAGAGCGGTCCATTTTCTGCAGTGCTCAATGCTTTGACGATGGTATACCCAATAGGTAGTCTGCCAATCCATCGTTCGCTGATCGAGGAATGGGCGGAGTCGCTAGGTCTGGTGTGTACGAACGAGGGTACCGTACCGACGTTCCAGGGGAGAGGAAAAGGGACTATAATAGATGTGACGATGATAGCAGATGAGATGATCAATAGGGTGAGCGGATGGGAGGTGCTGGGGATTGATTCTCTCAGCGACCACAACTATATTGTATGGGAGTTGAGCGATCCTACGAGAACGACGGAGCAGAGACCCCGGGCGAGCAACGAGGCAGCGTGGAACCCTAGAAAACTGAATCAACAGGCGCTGAGGGAATCACTCCTGCAAGAAAAAGGCGGAGGGGGCCGGTCGTGGAGCGATAAGAGTCTCGCACAGCTGCTTCGCAAGGTTTGCGACGACGCGATGCCG
>NW_022170249.1:1203553-1232370 GCF_008802855.1 Photinus pyralis
GTATCGAGAGTGTTTCTGTCTTAATTTGAACTGATACACGTTTAGTAAGATGTAATACTCTAAAGTCACCAATCTTCCTATTAATTCTCATGCGCTTATTCATCTCTAACTACTCCTCGACAGTATCGTAGTTCCCTAGATTTGCAAAAACGAATTACATGCCAGCCCGTTAGCGTGATACGTTATTTGCCTCGGATTCATCACCGAAAAAGTCCGCGCCGGCGTTTTTTAACACTCTTTGCAGATAAATCTTCCGACGGTGGTTTACTTCTATAATATATAAATATCGAATCTCACTTATTGACGCAACGAACAACGGTACTGAATTTCCGAAACACCAAACGCACCAACCCCCATATCTATACGTTTTGGTAGCTGTGTTACCCAAAGTTGACCGTCGTTAGCTGAGGGAAGTATTCCATTGGAACATGCCTCAATAAGTTGCATAAAATTCCTCCGTCATATCTTTGTTTAGTGTCTGATGCCAGATATCAAGAATGTGAATTTTCACTAATCCTTTTCCACTTGACCCAAATAACCTTTTTGTTTTCCCACGACCTGTTCCTCTTCTAGATTTTATCAATTTTAAACACTGTATTCTCATCAAGTGTAACAACTGCAGCTCTTGCTTCGTAAAAGTTCACCTCTATATCTTCACCATTCAACACTATCTATAAACTGGAGGTCGACGATTTATAACTTTGACGATTTTAAAAACCACTTCTTGACTGAAATTGCTCTCATAGCCCTTTCTCAAATGATGCTTGCTTCTGGTATTCTTCACGCTGTTGTCCCAACCTTATATTTAGGTGAGCCTCTTTACCAAATCCCTTCGCATACAGATTCGTGACCAAACGATTAAAATGTTTTCATCTGTTCACCTCAATCGGTGCCTCTTGATTGCAGAATGATACTGCTTGGTATTACGCAGACACCAGATCTTGTAGAACGTCCACATATCATACGATACTATTATGTAACCTCGCCACATTTGACTTATAAACTCCGATCCATCTCTCAACGACGGCCTCTTTTACATCAGAGTATGAGTTACATAGTAATTATTTCATGCTTTCTAAAGAAATTTTTGAACACACCGGCAATAACTCTTTTCCCTTTATCGGTTTGTATATGATTCGGTGTATACCAACACTCGTTAAAGATGATGAAATGCGTTCCAATTAGGAAGATGCTGTTTTCTGCTTGAGGGGCTTCCCACGTTTTTTACTTGAATACGTCTATGACTGTAAATGTAATTGTAACCTCATTAAACTTAGTTAAAGTCTCATATCACATAGGTCGGCTTTGAAGAGCTCAAACATATTAATTGACAACTTGTACTTGTTTCGGGCAAATTTCTTTTTAACAGTTTGTGCTTTAGTGTAAGCCTCTTGTTTCTTGCAGCCATTTCTTGATATCGTTCAGCGGGGATTTGTTCTTTATTTCTGCTAGCAAGGACGATGCTCCAGCGAAACCGCGGAATGGGCCGGATCGTAATTATATGATATCCATCCTAAAGTTCAAATGCTTCCCACAGAGATTCAGAGATATTGAGAGGGTTTAGTTCTTTTTTCGGCGTTTTGGGTGTGTGTGTGTAAAAATTAATTCGGAATCGGCATCGTAATCGGTAAAGCTTCTATTCTCGATTTTATAATTAAGTAAGCCGTGCTGGTACGGTGAGGCGGGTATCCGTTTTCTCACGTGCCCACGAATTCTTGAGAGTACATTGATTTCTTTACATAAGGCCGCAAACTTCTCCCAACCTTCGGGGGCGTTTGATTGTCTTCCTCGGTCTTATTGTATCATGGACCAGATCGATTAATATTCGAAAAACGAAGGAATAACCTCACCTTTTATTGTGGACAATTCCTTTGTTAGCCCAGCCGATGTTACTGAGGCCGTGAGATCCGGTAAAAATCCGTTCGGCTTTCTTGGCTTAAAAGTGTGCGTAGTGTGTAATATTGTCAACCTCCGCATAACCCTCTGGCCTTTAAATCAATTGAGATGCTTACTGGCTTCCCATCTGGTCAGCAAAAATGTTAATATTTCTGATAGAACTTGATTATACTGCTTGCCAACTTTATTCATGATCAGACAATTGACTAGATTTGCATCATTTCCATCATCTATCCGTTGATTAAAACATTCCTTTCTTTCCTATCTCATTGCTTTAAGCCGCTGTAATAACTTCTTGAGCACGAGAACATTTCTTTCCGTGCTCCATAAATTATATTATTTAAACAAACCCTTCCGAGTTTATACCACGCAAGATATGTCCTAATATAAATGGCAGGAACGCTCCTCCGCTTTGCCCAAGATCTGTTTTTTCTTTCTTATTGTTTCGGAGGCTCTTTACCATACGTCTCAAGATAAGTCTTATGACGCTGAGACTCGTTTCTGTTATCAGTCAGTTCAGCTTTACCTTTTAAAATATTGATAATGCATTTCACATATGCAATGAATTTATCATCATCCAAACTTTTATTAAGGCTTGACCTCCTTAGGCCCCAATTTTGCGAGAGCACGCCAGCAACTCTGAAGCCGTGTTTATCAGCTTTGCAGACATTATAAATTAATAATGCCTAATTTATCAAGATTTAAACATGTAATACCCCTTTTTTGGGGCTATATATACACCACGCGCCGTCTTCTTCGAAAATCGACGTTCTGTATCGGAGATACATCCGGTGTACGTGTTTTAAATCGAATAATAAATACCCATGTGGTTTAGACTGTGGCATCATTATATGCTCCTCTAAAAACTTTTGATTTTTCAGGTAAAATTTGTCGAGTTAAAGCTTAATTTGTGCAGATCACGAGGATTTTAAATGAAATGTAATGATGTGTTTAAGAATTACTCTCTGGCCTTTTCCTGAATGGAATATTTTGCGGTTAAGGAAAAATACACTAATTTCGGTGATGACAACCTTTTGTAAAAATGTCTACCATTGGACCCATTTAGATTCACGCATTAGAATCATCTTATGATCACCAGTGTTGGTTTTAAACCATCGAAATTAGACATGGTCAGTAGTCCCTTGTGGAAACTCAATAGCCCTTTAAATCGTCGTTTACAATTCCTGCCATTCAGCGTAGATGCCATACTTTCTTTTCAAACACTACGTTGCAGATGTTTTCCTACATTTTAAGAAAATTTACAACAAAATAACTCTTTCCAGATCCGCTTGGTCCACTTACGATTGCACTAAAGGGTGATAAATCTTATTCTCCATTGAATTCGGTCGAAGTATGCAACAAAACTGAATAAAATAGACCACGCCTTGGAAAAACTCCGAGGTCAAAGTCCAGACCATGACCTTGGGTGGGTCAAAGTGCCAAGACCATGACCTTGGGAAAAACCCAATGCTACGACAATTTCATAGTCCAAGCCAGATTGAGAAACCATTGCAATGCGCTCAAGGGAAATACCCAAATAAGAAATGTACGCTCTAATGTTCAAGTTAGTATGACTACCACTCATTAACATCACCTAACGTATGTTACAAGTTTTATTAGGACTCTCATAATCTACTGCAGTTTACGTAATTATACAGTGCTAATCGTTGCATCTCTCTCTTTCCTTATGTGCTTAGTGAGGGTGTGTGTGGTGTTGGGATAAACTTTGGAAAAACAGGATTTTCAAACAAACTAAGAAAAAGTAAGTACCACAAAACTTTTTCTTGTTTTGCTTGCTTCTCGTTTGCTTTTTTCCTCTTTTCTTCTTTGTAAAATTTGAAATGTAGGTATTACCAATTTTCTAAAGTATGTAACATTAGATTAGGTTGTAATACAGCATCTCTTATTTTTCTTCTACACCTCTCTCTTTAAATTCGCAGGAAAATCCCATAGCACAATTTAGTCCAAACTCAAATCCCAGAATCCAAATCACACAATCTCAACTCCAGCATCCAAGACCACGACCTTGATCCAGAATCCATAATCACAACCCTCCCAGGATCCAAGACCCATGATCTGTACAAAGTCACGATCTTGGAAAAACCGCAAAACCATGATCTTGGGAAAAAACCCCAAGACTTACGACCTTGGGAAAAACCCAAAAGCCACGACATTGGGAA
Organism: Photinus pyralis; assembly: GCF_008802855.1. Classification (NCBI taxonomy): domain Eukaryota; kingdom Metazoa; phylum Arthropoda; class Insecta; order Coleoptera; family Lampyridae; genus Photinus; species Photinus pyralis. The sequence continues at coordinate 1,207,630 of NW_022170249.1, forward strand.
AAAGCCCAAAAACACGACCTGGGAAACCAAGGTCCACGACCTTGGGAACCCAGGTCACGACCTTGGGAAAACCCAAGTCACGACCTTGGGAAAACCCAAAGCCACGGACCTTGGAAAAACCCAAGGCCACGACCTTGGGCAAACCCAAAGCCACACCTTGGCGAAAAACCCAAAGCCACGACCTTGGGTAAAACCCAAGGCCACGACTTGGAAAACCCAAGGTCTCCTGAACGTCACAGAAAGTGGTGGGGGTAAGGTCGGCATGCTTACTCCTATAGATAAAAAAGCACGTCTTTACAGGGGCTACACATCTGATTCCACTGTCACCGAATTCATTAAAAAATAAAAAAATCTGTGAAAAACATTTCCGATTGGAAGACTTCACAAAATCTTCCAAAGAAAGGCTCATTAAAGGCGCAGTGGTAGAATCCAAATTAACCGGATAAAATCGTAAATTGGTAAATACATCAATATGAAAGGAACGGTATTTTGTGAATTTTATCACCTTTTTGTGAAATTGATATCGGTTGTTGTAAAATAAGTATTTTCAAATGACTTTGGACACATTTAATTATATTGAGAATCAAATAAACAAATATAGAAAACGAGCTCCTGGGTATGGCTGTAGCATGTGCAAAACCAAATTTTAATCCTGATGTTAGTTTTGCTTTTATTTAAAGTGTAATTGTATGACATTTCATTTAATTGCTTCCATAAATATGAAAGTTGGCACTGCGCATGCGCAAAACCAAATTTTGAAACTGGCGTTAAATTTGCTTTTATTCCAAGTGCCCATGTATCAAATTTCATTTAAATACCTTCATAAATAAAAAGTTTGCAATTCAGTTTATAAATGGTCGAGATGCGAAAAGGGCATTGTGAATGTTGATCGATTAGGCTCAATTTTTGGAATTGCGTTTTATATAGCTAAATCTATATGCATATTGAATTTCATGCAATTCGGTTCATAACTCACAGAGATGTCAAAAGGGGCTTCCTTATTTTTTGGGCTACATTGCCAATTCACGAACTCCGATCTACAAATTTGATAAAAGAATCCCTGTACTAAATTTTACTGTCATCGGTCCATTCGTTATCGAGATATCGTGCTAACGGACGAACTAGGGAATGCAATACCGGGATCCCGCGGGATTTGCGAGACTGAGGAATTTGTCGACCAAGGGGCGACTCTTGTTTACTTTGTTAATGAAACTCATAACGGAGAAGTTATTTTTTAAATAATTGTTAAACTTTTTTCGTTAAAAATGTACCTACTATGATTTTTGAGGCACTTTAGTTCACCTTTTGTGCTTTACAGGTGAGGTTTTTTTGAGCTCTAAGTTAGGCTGAAGGTAATTTTTTGTTAAATATTGTGATAATTAGCGATTTGTTTTAATACAGACCGCACAGAATTGCTTATTTGCCAATTTATTTAAAATTTTGCGGAACCCCGCAAATACCGGGATCCCGCGGGATTAACTTCTAACAATCCCGCAAATACCGGGATGGAGATTTTGCTGCGGGATTGCATTCCCTAGGACGGACAGACACCGCAAAATTATAAACTCGCTAGGGCTCGTTAATAAAGCCATACTTCGCTTGCGATGACTGGTGATCAATCAAACTTGCTTGAATTTCAAACCATCGCCCAAAGTAGCATCGCATCGCATAAAATAAACGGAGGTTTGAATTTATCGCATCGCACAGCATTTCATCGCCCATCGCGCGATAGCCAGCTGTCTGAAAGTATATTAAAACGATCGTACGCCAGTATGGATTTTTTGAAATAACAAGCATTTACCGTACTTATTTTTCAAAACATTAAACCCATATTAAATAACAATTAGGTACCTATAGTAAATAATAGGTATTATTTCATCCTATATAGATATCAGATATTAACTCATTGAGGACATTAGGAATAACCAGCCGCTATGTTTAACAATTTTCTACTAGTTACAACCTTTGCAAATGAATAAACAAAGCTACAACTTGTTTGTGAGATTGTCGTACTATAAAGTGGAGTTCATTCACTACAAAGAATAAATGATAAACATTTTATCGCAGACGGTGTAACACTATACCTTTAGGTATTACCTATGTTATATAAATAAAAGATTTTTTTTCTCTCTTCTGCTATAGGAACGTTGCAGCAATCTTTCTAACTAAGAATGAACTTTTAATTTTAATGTTTGGGTTTGAAACTGTACTAGAAAGTTAATTTGGATTTAACACACTTGGCGGTGAAATCCAAATTTCGCGCAGCATATTTTTACATGGCGTGATATATCTGGAGTATTTTAATCTGTGACCAACCTACGGATAGAATGAAAGCGGCCTTGTTAAACATTGAAACAATGTCAGTGCCCTCTAGTAGTTTGGAAGAATACTATTAGGATTCAAACTTTGAGCGTTTAGCTAATAAGAATGAAATTTTGATGATGTTAATGTTAAAAAAGTTAAAAGTAAAATTCTATAGAGGTTTTCCTGCGCACATGTCGTGATGGCTAACATTTCTGCGTGAAACACAGTGGTATGCTGACCAAGGGGAAAACTGATGTCAGCTCTCGGTCGGTCACCATATATACCCATGCCCGTCCCCCTTTCCGTTAGGGACCCATCTGTAAACCACATGAGCCCCTCAGGTCCATTCTCCCCAATCGTTTAGGCGTATCGAAGCCTTCCGAGCCTCCGTCTCTACAGCTTAGTGCAAAGGCTCTACTCCCAGAAGTGCCTCCATGGCCAAGGTTGGGGTGGTTTTCATGGCTGCAGTGACCCCCAGACAGGGGGGGTCTCCACCTTATAGCATGCAAACAGAAAATATTCTATCTCATCATAATTTGATTTATTCCGATATGCGCGATCGAACTTATTAGAAGAAACGTTAAATTACAAACTTTTAATAGCATTAGGTAAATGGGACAGCGACATGTAAATTTGATCTACGACCTGCCGTGGTAGAATTTTTACAGAGGAAGGGCAGGCGTTACAGAGAACCCTGCAAAGAAACATATTCAGACAGAAATTCATACGTAAATTTTATAAGGGGGCAGGATTCTGAATTACATTCCTTAAATGAAGATTTTTGACACCCCCCCCCCCTAACCATTTACATTTGCCCAGGTAGTTAATACTTCTTAAAAAATCCTCTAACACCATGCACAATAAAATTACATTACATTTAGTATAATTTTTGATGTAAAATATAACAAATTTTGATGTTCTTAACCTATTATCTTTTTTTATTTTTTAAAAATACATTTGTTGCGTGTTTATATAAAGATGAGCACGTGGGCGGTAATGCTCTTGCATCCTTTCCTGACAACACATTATTAATTCCATTGAAATAATTAAATATTATAAGTCTTGTAAAGTTTTTTACAACACGATGTTTAACAGTATTAGAATGTTCACATTGTATAAAATTAAAATTAACATTGCAATTGATAGTTAGCTCCATAACTTTAAAAATATGCTTTATGTGTGGATGCGATTGTAATATGTATGTTACTATATTATACATTGTTACTAAGATTTTTAAAAATCCTACATTACAATATTGCAATCTCTCAATTTTTTGTCCTCCGTATTCTTTGGATCGAATAAAGCGATGGAAATCCTTCTCCTCGTTTTCTTCTCGAACCAAATTGCGTTTCAATATATTGTGCTTGCATGCAATGCAATTTGTCAAATGTAATTTAACTTTACATATGTACCCAGCAACGTAACCTAATGCAGCAGTTTCAAGTGGTCTTAGCTTTTCGAATGTGGATGGTAATGTAACAGGCACAACTGCATCACTCTGGTTGGGAGTGTTGGGAAGATCCTAAAACAATAACTATTAATATGAAATAATTTAAGCCTCTATAAAAACATGCAAAAGTTGATAGAAGAAAATAGAAAAACGTACAAACTTAGTTTAATAAAAGAATAAAGAGTAAATGAAAAATCACTATTTATGTAGAATCTAAACAAAGAAACAGTGCCATGCATTATGTAGAGGGCACTTACTAAAATGATATTTATTCTTCTTCTTTAACACGGATAACACATGTCACCAAGGTAATCTCACACGACCAAAGAAACAGTTGTCTCCAAATGTTCTGTAATGTAGTATTACAATTAATAACAACTTCAGTAAAAGTTGAATAGGTTAATATAATTATTATTACCTGTGTAAGAAACGTTTTCAGTGTCACAAGAATATTGGAGTTGCCTTCTTCACAATTTGATCCCAAGGAATGTTTCTTAACCAAGTTGTTTACCAAAACTGATTTATAAAATGGAACGAAGGCACTGCATGTTGGATTTACAAATCTTCGTCCTCTTTGCCTAATCCGTCCAAAAAAATTCTCCAAAGCGTCTTGATTGATATACCTGGGTTTGAAACAACTCTTAAACCCTAAATCCTTGAGTGTTTTTTGTAACAGTAAGAAGCTCTCTATGGTTATCTTAAGGTTTTTGAAGTTTTGGAGGTTGTTTTTTACACCCATTCTGGATGCAATACATATTGTTTATAAAAATGATTACATCTTTCCAGAATTTTATATGTTGACTTCCCTCGATATTATTTAAATTAACAGATGTTTTCAAGGCTTTTCCTTTTATATTAAATGGTGATGTTCCGTTCACACTGTCAAAAAGTTTGTCAATAATATGTATAAACTCTGCAGTTTCAACGGCTCGCTTTTCCATTGTAGTCGTTCCATCACTTCCAACTAATTCTATAACATGCACACATTAATCAACATTATTAAAACTATGAATATACTTACCACATGTTGCCATCAAATTTATTGTTGATGAAACAGTGTGACTAAAAACTTGTGCACAAATCGACACCTTCATCTTCTTTATTTTACTTCTATCCACATGAAATTCTGTAATTTTTGGCATGGCACGAAGGCGCCCACTAAAGCAATCTAATTGCCATGCTGTATAAATGTCCTCCCATTTTGCAACTTTTTGCTGTCCGTCACACTTATAAGTAATGTCTTTGGTCAACATATTATTTCGAATGCCCTTTATCAAATGAGGTGGATCATAAAAAGGTATTAGAATATCTCCATCGATCTCAAATATATGATGTCGCAGTTCCTTATTTTCTCTGAAATATCTTGCACGTGTTTCATTCACTAAAGAGTTTATTGCACTAACATTGTTAGCACCTTGATCACAAATTGTCCCCAAAATACGAAGACCAGATTTATGCACAATATTTACAATTTCTTTTATGGTTTTGACAATTTGGGGCGATTTAACGGCACCTTTTACAAACTGAAAAAGGATTGGTTGTTTCCAGTTTTTGTGAATGCCTCTCAACATAAAAACCTAAAACATAACAAATATGGTATTGATTTATTTAAGTTCTTTAATTACCTGCACATGATCAGCAATTATCTGATTTTGCTTATCGCCATAATTTTCAAACCCTTCTACTACGTCACTGTGTGGGTTGTAATTTAAATGAGATGACAGGCTCATTTCGTCAAAGACAAGCATACAATACTTGTCTAATGGACCCATATTCTTGCAAACTTTTTGAAGCCCTTCAAACATGCATTCATTAATGCCTGGGTGAATTGGTACATTGTTTAACAATTTCATAATTGTTACCCTAGATGGCATAGGAAAAACTTGAGAAAATAGCTTATAGGCATTCGCACTTTGCTTATACAACGCTAATCCTAACACTTTGTGGTCAATAGAAAATCTTCTAGCTGTAGGTTTTTTTCCTGCACACTCTGCTAAAGTTCGAACAAAATTACTTTGTATCGAATCCATGTTGCTTGTAGTTATGTCATATGCAGTGGTTTTTTGACGTTTCCTTTCAGTATGTAGTTGCGTTTTTAAATGAAGAACCTTTCGTTGCAACACAGCAGCTTTCCTTTTATAAAAAGTTGCAGTTTTTAACAGGTATTGGCCTTCGGGGTTCAGATCAGCAGCTTTGTTTACTTTAATTGAGTCCAAGATGTAGTTTCCTAAAATAAAATGAATAATATTACTTAAAAGTAAGTATGCATGGTATTATGTATCTCCAGAGGCTTGCAACATAAGTACATAACTAATATAGATAAAAATAATAGATTAAGAACAATCTAAGGTTTAGTTCAAATAATTATCTAATCAAAATTAGTAAATCTACAAAGCAACACATATTAGCCTTAATGTTGTAAATGGTGCTAGACCAGCCAAATTTCCCTCATGATAAATTTTAAAGAAACTAAGATTAAAATTATCACTGACTTTTTGTAAGGGTTTTTTGTGTGCAAGCTGTGAAATTAAGATCTGATGTAACTTCCGTGACCTCTGAAGTATCCATTTTTTCTACAAGAACCTCTTCACAAGCTTTTAATGGTGACAGCTGAACTGATGACGATTCTATGTTCTGAGCATAATTATGTTCTGCTGATTGTAGAAGTACATTGTCTGAAATTGCTAAAATATATATAAAATTAATTGATGTATCATTAAGTAGGTACAATAAACAACCTGTATGGAGTTCATAATTATTTGCATCAACTTCTATCACGCTTCTATGTTCTGTAGACTCATCCGTGGATTTTCCATAATCATGTTCGATTATTGCTAATTCATGAGCAACTTTTCCTAAAAATTACTCTAATTATACTATATTGCAAATAAATTGCCTTACAACATACCTAATAAAAACAGTGTAGGAACAGCAGTTTTCCATAATACATGATTTGGTCCAAAATCCTTTTTTCGAGAAATGTGCACTACAAACTCGGCAATTTTTGTAGATGTAGGTATTGGATTTATTAGCAAGCAGCATATTTCCTATAGCTTCCACCCAAGCAGAGAATAATTCTGGATGTTTCAAGGGGTTGGGAAATCGATGCCTACCATCAACGTTGTTTGGCTGACACGCACTAACCGCACACCCAACTTTACCCATATTATATCAAATGTCCAATAAATAATAACTTAATTCTTGTCCTAACTAATGGCAATCCTAATTCCTAATCAAATAAACGTCACTAATGCAAAACTAACCTATAAACACCCACTATACGAAAAGACAAAAGTTCAAAGAATAATATAATACAAACTGCAATATTACTTAACACGACACATGAAATCGTATAACACGAATTTAAACAGCTCGAGATTAGAATTAAAACGAAAACACAAAACAACAAACGAGTGCAAGGCTTCGATTTGATGATGCGGCTTTTAAATTTTAATTTGTTTGTTTCGTCAGGTCACGCTCACGAGGTTAAAGAAATCACACTTCAGTGCCACCTGTTGCCTTGGAAGCCTAATAGAGAAGCCATATTGATGGGCGCCATGACAGTTTTAAGAATCGTAATTCTGTTTTCATTCTATCCGTAGGTTAGGTTTTCTATGGTTGCACTTCGCCTACAAAGTGATTATAAATGCAGCTTTAGAATCGACCTCATGTAGACCACGGGAACCAAAAGTGGCCTCTTAACTGTGATTAAAGTACCACACCACTTCCGTTATCATTAGCGTCTCACTTCAGTGGCGTAGAGATATAATTTTCTTTCCACTAATAGGAATAATAACAAAAAAATGTATAGAAGGAGTAAAATACATGCTCGTGGTAAAGTAAACAAAATAGACAAGGATGGGAAAGTATGCAGATTTAATATAATCATTGATTACAAATCTAAATATACATCGATGTGTTCCAGTAGCATAATTAAGGCCACTTGACAATTCCCAATGGGATTGAACCTGAGACCAACCAGTCAATTGTAGCTATGGATCAACACAGTGAATTTAATGGGAGACTGTCTCCCATTAAATTCACTGTGTTGATCCATAGCTACAATTGACTGGTTGGTCTCAGGTTCATTACAACGGCAGAGAGATTCAATAATAATTTATTGTTTATTGGCAGGGACGGACCTAAACAAAAAAATTGGGGGGGCAAACATGACATTTTGCCAATTCAACTGTAAAAATTTCCAACTCAAACGGGTAGTATCTATTAAGTATTAAGTAGTATTTCCAAGTCTAATAAATCATGTAGAAAATGTAGGATACCAGTATTCGGTCTCTAATACTAATTAAAAGCATTACCAAAATACCAACCTTCTGTTGAAGAAAAGGAAGTGACGTTCCTATTAAAGAGTCCTTTTTTATAGGTTTTTCCGTAATCGGCATTCCTTCAATAGTCGATTTATTACATTTACGATATTTTCGCGGCTTCGCCAACTGGTAATGAAAATTACCAACTCTTGTCAAAATTGCCAACTAGTTAAGTATTGGAGGGGCAATCTGCCCCCCCATAGGTCCGTCACTGTTTATTGGTCTCAAAATGTATCCGCACTCGTAAAAAAACTTACACCTGCTATCCATATTATAAACTCACACGTTTAGCTGTAAAAACAAGTTTTGATAGTATTGTACCTACTGCATATTTGATAAATATTTTCCGGTGCAACATTTGGTCGAAATCACAGTCAATGAAGCGTTGTGAGCACAAAAGCAAATTTCGAGAGCTGTTCCTGAGATATATTTACAAATGTTAGACAACCATTTTGCTCGAAGTACTGGTTCGTTTGGAAAACTAAGAAACATAAACTAGGTACCTACAACCTCGCCTACAACATGATAAATGACATGTCTTACCGATGAAAGGAAATGCCCTGTTTCTTCCCTTTATGAGAAATTTTGCATGATACGCAGCTAATCATTCTCAATTCACAAAATTTCGTGTGATAAGAACACTATGCGGCTTAGTTATTTATATAAACCAGAGCACAAACCGATTCGAAATTATTAAGGTACTTTAAAATGGCAAATTTAATAAAATTTGAATTTGGTGAAACTGACAGTGACAGGACCCGCGTTTTCATATGTCAAATAATGTCGGCCAAAATGTACCTTCACGGGAACCTATCCACGCGAGTGGCCTCTATCTGTGGCAACTTCCGTCTACAAAAATTCTTACCCCCTCTACCATTATATTCCCTCCATTAGTTTTCTAACTCAATGCACCCAATAAATATAACAAGGTTTAGTGCCAGTAGACATATACCGGTCAATGTTATTGATCAAAGTTAAGGGTTGCAGGTTGCCGTGGAAAGATCTTTCGTCGAGACCCGAGACGTGCAATTATAGTGCTGCAGACAGACAGCAGTTATTCAGTTACAGGTAACTCTTGTTTTGGTCTATTTTTTACCAGGGGTAAGTGTTATAACCACACTAAGGTACGCTAGCCACTTCCACTTCGAACGCGGGCGCCGAGAGGATAGACACGGGGCGTGACTTGTAATATATATGTCGTAGTCTTTTAATGAAATCAGTCATTTCACGAAACGCCTACCCATTTATATGAAACTGTGCACAGTGTACTTTCCAGGACCAAGCGATTGGATTCCCTTCCCATTCGAGATCGATAAATGGTATCCCTTATCGATCTAGAAGCGGAAGGAAAAATACCCCACACGTACAAATTTTCAGCGTTTCACTAAATGACTAGGCTTCGGACTAGGCGTTTCGTGAAATGACTGATTTCACTAAAAGACTACGACATATACATAGAACTGTTAAGTGTGGAAGTGAAATAAAATCAAATATACATTTAGGAGATTACTCAGTCTGCTTGTAGGACAAACCCCACATAATATTGGCGACGAGGATTTTGTGCGAACCAACACGCAATCAAGGACAACCATTACATCTAGTTCGTTCAGTGTTGAGTACCTATCAACCATATCAGTTAGAAAAATGACTACCATAGACGAACTACAGGAACAACTTAATCATCTAAAAGCAATCAACAATGAGCAGCAAGAATTATCTCGCAGGCAGGCAGAGGAATTAGCCCTCCTAAAGGCTACACCACCGACAGACGGCCAGGTGATGCTAAAACTATTAGAAAACGTCGAACGCCTCGCACTTGGAGTCGCACAGGCAACGACACCCACATCAGTACTCAACATCACCGACAGGCCCCAAATTTGAAGTAGATCGACCTGCAGAATGGCCTAAATTCGTGACAGCTCTCAATATTGCATTTTCCGACACTGAGGGAGCGATGCTAAGTGACAGTCAGAAACGGCGCATTTTACTTCAGAATGGTGGAGATTCGAAGCTATTTAACCTAGCAGCGGACCTACTTAAAAGCAATAACCTGGACATCACCTGTGCTACATACCAGGAACTTCTTAACGCTTTAGGTTCATTTTTTAAGCCTAAAATCAGCCCAAGCGCGGCATATGCTAAATTTACCGGCTTACGCCAAAACAAAAACGAATCGGCTTTGCAATTCGTAGCCCGCCTGCGAGCCGCAGCTGCCGATTGTAATTTTGGGGACAAAACCGAAGATTTGTTATTGTGGCAATTTGTGTGTGGAATTTCAAATGAGACTGTGCAACAACACCTTCTCAACACGGAGGATAAACTAAGCTTTCAAGCTGCCATCAACAAGGCGACCACAGCTGAATGCACGACCACCCACGTGCGTACTCTACAAGGTACCGAGTACACCCAGCAATCGTCCACGGCGACAGTTTTTCATGCTGAAGCCCCGCAAACTTTGCAACGGTCGAGCAATGAAAATAGCCACACTAACAATAAAAAGAAAAATCGTGACAAAAACCACCAGCAACCAACACAGCGACAAACAAGGGGGTGCTATCGATGTGCTGGTGATCATCATTCGAACAATTGCTCGCTAGATGCAAACACCCTATATTGCACAACATGCGCCACATGGAAACATCTGGCAGCGGCCTGTCGTGGTAGTAGAATCGGCAAACAGCAGCCACAAATAAATTATAAACCACAACAGCAGCTGAATCCACCACCTAGATTGTCAGTCCCTACACATCAGCTGATTGCAGATCATTCAACATCTGCACCAATGCAACAATACCGGACGGCAACAACCTGCACAACTACCCCTTCGTCGCAGTTTGGCCAACAACAACCAATTTATTACCAAAGCACCAAGTGTCAACAAACTCCCGGGGAATCTGATCCTGTTACGCAACATAGGAGGCAACCTGCAAACATCTACTGTACAGGTGCAGTGCCCCAATTCGCACCAGCTTCACCGCAATTGGCTGGGAATACATTTTTTTCCAACGGGATCCCCCAGGAGGCCCTGTGGAGGACCCAGTCACCGCCAACTTTCTAAGGGCCAAATCCAACGAAGCCGCAGGTAGAAACCCGCCTCATGCAGAACAATTATTTAACGTATACGGCGATCACCCCTGTGAAACGATCAATGCTGTTTCATTTCCACTTGAAAGTTTACAGGGACAATGCGACCAATCATCCATTTGCCCCTCTGACCCTACGTTAGTGCACATAGAGCTCGATGGCAAAGTATCATGGAAGTCGATAATGGTGCTACATATTCCACAATGCCGTCTGGCACGTACAATTTTCTATGGCGCCACGGCAACCACAACTTCCGAAATGAACTCCAACCCGTCGAGATCCTATTACAACCATATCTCAACGCGCCTCCAGCTGCAGCGCTAGGTGCAAGGGCGGTCCACGTACGTTTCAAGAACAAGGAAGCAGTTTTGCCCATCGTTGTAGTAGAAGGTCCCGCTACGCTTCGCACACTTTTAGGCCGCAACTGGTTCGAAGCACTTGGAATTTCAATCGCTGGTCTAAACTCGCTCGTTCCTGCCATTCCGGCCGATATTCAATTGCACCCCGCTCTCAATCAAACTGAAGGCGAACTTGGTCGTTACAAAGGACCTCCCATTAGCCTCGACTGGGATAAGGACGCCTCACCCAAATATCTTCCTGCACGGTCGGTGCCCTACACGATTGAGGACAAGGTCAAGGACGTTATCCACACCTTGCACCGCCAAGGAGCTATCTCACCAACACCATTCGCACCAATGGGCTACGCTACACCAGTGGTCAACGTATCGCGTGCAGATGGCCGCATCCGGATGTGTGGCGACTATAAGTCTACCGTCAACAAGGTTCTACGTCCTCACCGCTATCCACTACCCACAGCCGATACAGCATTTGCAAAAATTGCCGGAGCCAAGGTATTCTCTAAAATTGATTTACACCAAGCATTTACGCAGATACCGGTCGATGACGCTGCCGCAGACCTCCTAACAATCAATACAATTTTGGGTTTATACAAAGTACACCGGCTCCCATTCGGCATTACAGTTGCATCCGGTATATTCCAGCGACTAATGACCGATTTACTCGCTGGTCTCCCCGGTGTTCTCGTCATACAGGACGACATCTTAGTATGCGGCGAAAGCATTCCAACGCATGATAAACGGCTACTCAACGTTTTAGACAAACTACACGAAGCAGGCCTCCGAGTGAGATTGAATAAATGCGCTTTTCGTGTAAGTAGCGTCGTATTTCTCGGTTTTCGCGTCGACGCTGAGGGCGTGCACCCCGTCAAGGAAAAAGTAGACGCTATTCGTAACTTTCCACCGCCTCGAGACAAGGCACAATTGCAAAGTTTTCTGGGATTGATAAACTTTTACGACCGCTTTTTCCAAGACAAAGCAACGCGTTTTGAACCTTTATATCGCCTTTTGGACAGCGCGGCACCCTGGATTTGGGACGAAGAACATGACGCCGCTGTGAACTACGTCAAGAAAATTTTACTCTCAGATCAGGTGTTAAACTACTACGACCCTAAAAAGCCGCTCTGCATTGCAGTAGACGCCTCCGATTACGGCATTTCCGCCATTTTAGCACACATTTACCCTGACTGTTCGGAGCGCCCTATTACCTGCGCGTCCAGGACATTAACGCCCACGGAACGTAGGTACGACACTTTCAACAAAGAAGCATGTGCATTACTATTTGGCACAACTGCATCCCGGACCACCTCGAAGGAGGCGCCAAGCTAAAGCTAGCCCCAGTTCTACTAACACCGCCCTTCTGCTATGGGACGATGAAGACAGTGAGCAGGTAACTCAACAATCCTCATCTTCACCGAGAGAAGAGCCTCGCGTGTCAGATACATCAGAGCCTGCACCGTTAATACCTACAGAAGACGATATATCTGACCTTCGTCCACCAAGCTTTACACAACCGGACTGCTCACAGAATAGTAAACATGAATCCAGATTTCCGATGGCAACTGAAAACCAATCACCACTTGCCGCTCCGCGACCGCTACGACCAGCACGGGACGTGCAAGCGCCAGCTTGGATACGCTCAGGCGAATACGAAATTTATCTCCCACGTAGTTAACTATCTGAACATGTCCTATTTAAAGGGGGGAGGTATGTTATAACCACACTAAGGTACGCTAGCCACTTCCACTTCGAACGCGGGCGCCGAGAGGATAGACACGGGGCGTGACTTGTAATATATATGTCGCAGCCGTTTAATGAAATTGGACATTTCATGAAAAGTCTAGACACTTCATGAAATGCAGCCAGATAGTGAAATAAAATGATATTTCACCAAGTGACTAATTATTTTAGACAGTTCATGAAACGCAACTTCCTTTCTGCCTCATGCTGAAACAAACTCCAACCCAAACAGTATGAGTCATTTCCTTTTATTTTACATCGGCAGTTCTTAGATAGCGGTCGTTGTGCGAACAGTCTTTAAATACTTTTACATCTGACATACCTTGTGAAAATGTCACAGAAGAACGATTCAAATGTTAGTGTGCGCAAGAACTTATTTTATGAAAAGGTGTTAAATTATTACAATGATAAACCAAATAAAAAACCGTTCACAAAAGATATCATTAAGTCAATGATTAACGAAATCCAAATAGCTAAAAGTAAAACGTAAGTACAGTAACATGCTATTACCTACTCTATCTTAATGTTGTTTTTTTATAGCGGACGAAAAGAAAGGAGAGAATACTTTTTATTAAGCACGTACGATGTAATGACTGTGGGAAATAACTCATATCTAATTAAGCAACATGGCGCGGAAGATAAAATAGAATATGTGGTTGCATATGAGGAGCTATATGAAAAACTGGACGATGTTCATACCAACAAAACTGGTCATGGGGGACGAATTAAAATGGAAGCTGCTTTACGTATGAAATACAGTATTCCTCGTCCAGCAATTGAATTATTTATCTCATGCTGTGAACCATGCAATGAAAAAAAGCAAGGAAGGAAAAAAATAGTTGTGCGGCCAATCGTTTCGAAAGACTTTAATGAACGGGGCCAGGTAGACTTAATTGATTTCCAGTCAATGCCTGATAGTAAATTCAAATGGATTATGAACTATCAGGACCATTCCACAAAATTCATCTTTCTGCGAGCATTAGAATCTAAGAGAGCCGAAGAAGTTGCTAAAGAACTGTTAAGTATTTTTCTGTTAATCGGGGCCCCGAAGATCCTTCAGAGCGATAATGGTCGCGAATTTGTTAACCGCATAATCACCGACTTGAAAACAATGTGGTCAGAGTGTCTACTGGTACATGGGCGCCCAAGACATCCACAAAGCCAAGGGAGCATTGAAAGGGCCAATAAAGATGTAGAAGATATGATACGCGCTTGGATGCACGACAATAATTCTAAGAAATGGTCCATTGGTTTACAGTTTGTTCAATGGCAAAAAAATATTTCTTTCCATAGAACCATTGGACGTTCACCATACAAGGCTCTGTTAGGAAGTGACCCAAAACTTGGCCTTACTTCTAGTAACATTCCATTGTCATTGGCAAAGACTATAGAAACCGAAGAAGAATTGCAAGAGATTTTGAATGATCGACCGGCAGAAGCAGAGGAACTACTTAATTGTGAAAATGTTAGTGAAAATGTGGACAATGATGGCGAAAATGAGGAAAATGATATTGAAAATAACGAAAATTACACTGACAATATCGAGACGGATGTTCTTAGTGCGTGCGTAACGGACACCGTTGTTCATCATAATCCGAGTTGTCAAATCGATAGGTGTTGTATTTGTGAAGAAGAACTAAATTCAGAAAATAAAGTGCGGTGTGACAAATGTCAACAGAATGTTCATCCCAATTGCATATCAGCTTCTTGTAGCAAAGAAGACGCTGATACACAATTATGTCAGTTATGTTTTACTTCAAGTAACATTCTTAGAGAAAGACAAGCTACTAGAACTAAAACTGAAGAAGCTGCAAAAAAAATGCTCAACAGTTCCACGAAAAAGTTACCTAAACTAAAGAAAGGCGATTGTGTGTTGTTAAGCACACCCAAGGTAGATCGAGGACCTGGAGATCCGCTAAACTTAATATGTATCATCATGGACCAAAAAAACGGCGTTAATCAATTAGCTTGTCAGCATGGAATGTTAAAGGATTGGTTTGGACCAGAATGTTTATCACTAGCAGGTGCAGCGTTCCTTTCCATACATGCTATTAACACAACTAGATACTTGTCAATCAGAGAAGCTGTAATGATGACAAGCGGCGGTCAAGGATTTGTTAAATGCATGTGCAAACCAGGAAGAAAACAATGCAACAGCGGAAGGTGTATTTGCATGAAAAATAAATCGATGTGTACTTCTAGGTGCCACCAAAGTTTGCCATGTTCAAACAAATAATTAAAGATTTACATTTTTGATAACTGATGTGTTCTTTCACAATTATTTGTACATTATATGTAATCGACATTTCAGCATGAGGCAGAAAAGAAGTTGCGTTTCATGAAGTGACTAAAATAATTAGTCACTTGGTGAAATATCATTTTATTTCACTATCTGGCTGCATTTCATGAAGTGTCTAGACTTTTCATGAAATGTCCAATTTCATTAAACGGCTGCGACATAATAGATTAAAATAAGCGATATGAGGTGAAAACCGAACGCAATTCGAGCTTAAAGAGTTAAAAGAGCGACCAAATCTTGTAAAACCGAACGCACTAATACATAGAACTGTTAAGTGTGGAAGTGAAATAAAATCAAATATACATTTAGGAGATTACTCAGTCTGCTTGTAGGACAAACCCCACATAATAGTAAGAAGCTTCACTACTCAAAAAAATCAGTTCGTATTATCTACTTGCCTGCGTACGTGACTGACGTGCGATAATAAAAAATTTAAATTAGTTAAAATGAATCACCGTGAAGCGGTAGTTGTATTGCACCTGACAGTTTTGTACCTACTTGAACTACAAAAGTAGTTGTCAAAAATTAGTTTTACACAAATTATAATTATAAACAGATTTTATTGAATAGATAGGTATGTGTGAGGTGAATGATTAAGAATATGAATGCGTAACTGAGGAAGAGAGATTACAGGGAGGTAAGATAAGAGGAAAATGATAAGAAGGAGTAAGGGAAGAGAAGAAAGGGAGTGAGTAACTTCAAGGGTAGTTTTGGGAGAGGTTGCTGACCTTTTGGTGTTTTAGTTGCCGATGGTTGTATAACTGAAGATGGTTCCTCGGAAGCTGGTATAACTCGGGGTACAACAATAGGTGTCCCTCGGCTTCGATAACCCTTGGTGCTATCCTGAAGTTGCGACAGAAGAAATAGAAATGACGCTGACGAAGACGGAAGAATAGGTAGTGTCCAGTGACGTTCGATTAATTATATAAAATTGATTTTCAGAGATAAACGCAGAACAAAATGGCTAAAAGAATTAATGCCTAAATCCCGTGCAAGATGGTAATAAGTTGGCTTACCTCTACAGGTGTTGAACGAGCCTAAGTTTTATGCTGCCATGTGGTTTATGATCCGCATAACGCGTAAAACGCCAAATCACAATTAAAACAATTGAAATGTAAGTAAATAATAATTGCGGCGTAAATGTAGCTTAAATCTTTATATATATAAAAGAGACGTTGGTGTATGTTAGTTAAAAACGCGAAAACGGCTGCACTGATTACGACAAAAATTTATATATGTACTATGGGAGTTGTGAGCCGTGCACATCTCGAATTTGACGTTTGTACGACAAACAGTACTATCACCTCAAGTGCAGGTGTTCAATAACACTAGGCAACAAAGTTTACACGATAGCTACAAATAGATCTGTTTCGGTTTGCGTTCTAAAAATAGAACTGTGACAAGATTTACCTATTTCGTTTGCTAAGTGGGGTCTCGAGTATAAGATTTAAAATTGAAACCACCACACACTCAATTTAAATTGTTTATTTTGTTTATTACATGGAAATGTATAAAGTATGTACTTATGTATTATAAAGATAACCTAATTACCTAATCAGCTACCTAATTATAATTACATATTATTGATTCACTCTTACCTAATTACCTAATCACCTACCTAATTATAATTACATATTATAGATTCACTCTGGGTTTGCTTCCGAATCCTGTATTTGCGACAATTCCGAATCCGGTTTTTGCGAATCCTGTATTTGCGACAATTCCGAATCCTTTGTTTGCGAATCCTGTATTTGCGACAATTCCGAATCCGGTATTTGCGACAACAAATTGTCTACATCATCATCATCGTTGGATGAAAATGATAACGGATTAGATGATGACTTTTTTGACGGCGAAAGTGATGTCATTGTGGATGGGGTTGAGGCACTGAACGATGAACACTCAGCTTCCAGTTTTCGTCTTTTTCTCCGTTCGATAGCTTCCATTTTTTTCGCCTGAATTTTTCCTGCCATTTGCATTTGTCCAGCTCTTTCGCCCCTTATCCGTTTGCTGTTTTCCACCGTATGTCCACATATTTCGCAATATCTGTTTATCGCGCAGATATAAGCAGTACACACCGAACACCGCAATACCGACGCTGACTTTACTTCGTGCGATAATATAAATGGGAATTTATCACATTTGCTACAGCGATCTGTAAAGAGTAATAATAGATATTACATAGTAACATGTTATTATATTATGCATACCCAATGGACGATCAAACTCCAGTTGTCTCCTTGCCCCACAATAACTGCAAAAACGGTCCATCGTTTTTTATAATATTTTTCACTTTAATTACAACAGAGATCTAACGCCAGGCACCGGGACCACTGGACTGTTGCCGAATGCCGATATGTCGAAGTAAAGTAAAAGCTTAAAAAATTGTTCGGGGGTGAAGTGTGACAGTTTATAACGTCAACGTCAACGGCAGTCTCAAGTGCGCCCGACCGCCTGCCTGTAAACATTACTGCCATCTCAAGGGTACGTATTCGTTCTAAAAATAGAACTGGTAGACGGTCTCCGTTCTGAGGTTCGCAGTACGGTTAGTACTGAGTACGGTACGGGTTGTTAATTACATTTGGTTTGAATCGAGCGCAATGCCGCGACGACGTTCAGATATTGGTCGCCGTACACGACAAATAAATTACGTCCGTCACGCACGGTCCCGAAGAACAGAGGAGGAACATGCAGCAGAAAATGAACAAGTTAGAAATCACAATTCACGCGTCCGTGAAAACATTACACAAGAACAACGCCAAATGCGAAGTGAAGAACGACGTGTTGCGTATCGACGAGTAAGATCAGCAACACGTGCCACTAATCGAATGACATTTCTACGGCTTGCATTCGACTATGATCCAACAATTGATTATAACTCGCATCGCAACATTGATATTGGTAATATGGATAAAGTGTGTGCCCATTGTCAAGCATTGAAATACGAAACGGAAGCGCCCGGGTTGTGTTGCGTTAATGGACAAGTAAAATTAACACCCTTACAACAAGCACCGGAACCGTTACTAACATTAGTATCTGGAACTACTTCTCAATCAAAACATTTTCTCACTAATATTCGGAAGTACAACAGTTGCTTCCAAATGACGTCATTTGGTGCAGATAAAATAATTACTGATCACTTCATGCCAACATTCAAAGTGCAAGGTCAAATATATCACACTGTAGGTTCATTATTGCCGATATCTGATGAACAACACAAATTTCTACAGATATATTTTCTTGGCAGTTCGGATGATGAGGTCAACACTAGATGTGCCATTACTTCTGGGATACGCCGTCAAATTGTAGAGTCATTACAAATGTTACTCGATCAGCACAATCAATTGGTAAAATTATTTAAAACTGCAATAGACCGAATGCCGTCCGACAATCACAAAATAGTTATAAGAGCTGACAAAACACCTGGAGGTGAACATTCAAGACGATTTAATGCACCAACAATAAATGAGATAGCAATTGTCATTGGTGGTGATCAATTTGAAGCTAGGGATATTGTTTTGCATCGGCGAAATGATACATTGCAACGTGTCTCTGAAACACATCGTTCCTATGACGCACTTCAATATCCAATACTGTTTTGGCAGGGAGATGATGGATATCATTTTCATTTGAAAATGATAAATCCAACAACCGGTAAGTAATGTGTTTTGTAAGTAATTTAAAGATAATCTAACTATATGACACTATTACAGGTACGGAAACAACCAAAAAAATTAGTTGCATGAATTATTATGCGTACAGATTAATGATTCGAGAGAATGGAGACAATCATATTCTGAAGTGTCGGCAATTGTTCCATCAATATGTAGTGGACATGTACGCAAAAATAGAGACAGAGCGGCTGTTATTCATTCGACTCAACCAACGACAATTAAGATCGGAGGAATACATTCATCTACGTGATGCAATTAATACGGATGGAAATGCAAATAACGTTGGTCGCATCACAATTCTACCATCGACCTATACAGGCAGTCCACGTCACATGCATGAATATGCACAAGATGCAATGTCATACGTTCGGCATTATGGTCGTCCGGATTTATTCATCACATTTACCTGCAATCCGACCTGGAATGAAATTAAACAATGTTTGTTGCCCGGACAATCGCACACTGATCGTCATGACATCACGGCACGAGTATTTAAGCAAAAACTAAAATCATTAATGGGTTTAATTGTCAAGTACAACGTGTTTGGTTCAGTTCGATGCTGGATGTATTCAATTGAATGGCAGAAGAGAGGATTGCCACATGCGCATATTCTCATTTGGTGTATGGATAAAATTCAACCAAACGAAGTTGATGGTATTATTTGTGCTGAAATACCGGATTCTGCAATTGATTCTGAACTATTCCAAATAATTACAAAGAATATGATACATGGCCCATGTGGTGCTCTTAATTTACATTCACCATGTATGATTGATGGCAAGTGCTCTAAACGATATCCAAAACAATTCATTCCAGAAACAATAACAGGTAACGATGGATATCCACTATATCGCCGTCGTTCAACACATGACAATGGTAAATCAATAATGGTGAAAGTACGCAACAATGACGTTGAGATTGATAATCGTTGGATAGTGCCATATTCGCCATTATTATCCAAAATCTATAAAGCACATATAAATGTAGAATATTGTAATTCTGTGAAGTCCATCAAATATATTTGTAAATATGTCAACAAAGGCAGTGACATGGCCATTTTCGGAGTGGCACCTGAAAATAATCTAGATGAAATCCGACAATATCAGCTTGGCAGATATATCAGCAGCAACGAAGCAATATGGCGCATATTTGCATTTCCAATTCACGAAAGATATCCAACTGTGGTACATTTGGCTGTTCATTTAGAAAATGGACAACGAGTATATTTTACCACAGAAAATGTTTTCGAGCGAGCAGCACAACCACCAGCAACAACATTGACTGCTTTTTTTGCATTGTGCCAAACTGATGACTTTGCTGGAACGTTATTGTACTCAGAAGTTCCACGTTATTTCACGTGGAATGCTACCAGAAAAACATTTGAACGTCGGAAACAAGGTAAACCAGTAACTGGCCACCCACAGTTATTTTCAAGTGATGCCTTGGGTCGATTATACACTGTACATCCAAACATGGCTGAATGCTATTATTTACGTTTGCTGCTGATTACTGTGCGTGGCCCCACATCATTTCACAGTTTAAGAACTGTAAATGGCGTATTGTGCGAATCATATCGTGACGCCTGTCAACACTTACATTTACTTGAAAACGATGAACATTGGGACAATTCCCTTCACGAAGCATCACTTACAGCTTCTTCATATCAAATGCGTACATTATTCGCAATTATAATATCAACATGCTTTCCATCAAGACCTGTACAACTGTGGGAACAACATAAAGACGCCATGACAGATGACATTTTACATCAAGCACGTAATGCAAGTGAACACACAGAATTACAATACACTGCGGAGATGTATAATCAATCATTAATTTACATTGAAGACATGTGTTTGATGATGGCGAATAAACTCCTTAATCAATTGGGACTGCCATCACCAAATCGAACCATTACAGAAGTTTGCAATCGTGAAATACAACGTGAAACACAGTACGATACCAATGCATTACATACATTTGTTCAAGACAACATAACAAACATGAATCAGCAGCAAACGCACGTCTACAACACTATTATGCAAGCCATCAATGAGAACAACGGTGAATTGTATTTCCTAGATGCTCCCGGAGGTACTGGAAAAACATATTTAATTGCGTTGATTTTGGCCACAGTACGATCAAACGGCAATATCGCGTTGGCAATAGCGTCTTCTGGAATTGCAGCCACTTTGTTAGATGGTGGAAGAACGGCACATTCTGCATTAAAATTGCCATTAAACATGCAACTAACAGAAACACCAACATGTAATATTTCGAAAACATCCGCAATGGCAAAGGTTCTTCAACAATGCAAGATTATTATATGGGATGAATGCACAATGGCACACAAAAAGTCTTTAGAGGCACTGGATCGAACCTTGCGAGATTTGCGCACCAACCAACAGCCATTTGGAAATGCGATTATATTATTAGCAGGTGATTTTAGACAAACTTTACCAGTCATCGCACGATCAACTCCAGCAGATCAATTAAACGCATGTTTAAAATCATCTCATTTGTGGCGATTGTTTCACAAACTATCGCTTACTGTAAATATGCGCGTACAGTTACAAAATGATGCATCAGCCAATTCATTTGCAAGCCAATTATTGGACGTTGGAAATGGAAAATGTGCTACGGACAATACAACAGGATTAATAACATTGCCTGCAGATTTTTGTGTTACTACTGAATCACAAGAGGAGTTAATTGCAAGTGTGTATCCCAACATTGTAGATAATTATACAAATCATCAATGGTTAAGCGATCGCGCTATATTGGCAGCTAAAAACAAAGACGTAAGTGATATTAATATTGAGATTCAAAACAAGCTTAGTGGCCAAACCAACATCTACAAATCTATTGATTGCGTTATGGATCCAGATGAAGCTGTAAATTATCCAATAGAATTTTTAAATTCACTTGATTTACCTGGAACTCCTCCTCATATTCTGCAATTAAAAATTGGTGTGCCAATCATTCTGTTACGCAATTTACATCAACCAAGGCTTTGTAATGGAACAAGACTGGCTGTAAAACAATTGCTGAACAACATCATTGAAGCAACTATATTATCTGGCAAATACAAAGGCGAAAACGTATTGATTCCACGTATACCAATTATTCCATCAGATATGCCTTTCGAATTTAAGCGAATACAATTTCCCGTCCGACTGGCATTTGCTATGACCATCAATAAATCTCAAGGGCAATCGCTTCAAGTATGTGGATTACATCTTGAACCACCATGTTTCTCACATGGACAATTATACGTTGGATGCTCACGTGTTGGTAAACCGTCTTCATTATTCATCTTCACACATGCCAAAACAAAAAAAAATATTGTTTATGAAAGAGCGTTGCAATAAAGCAAACAATGGAATACAACTATTGTGTATTAATGTTAATTGTATGCCGTTCTCAATTTAGTTGCAATAAAGCAAAAAGAATAATAGTTTAATGTGTATTATTTCATGTTTTTGACATGTCGATGTTGGTGTTTTTAAGCCCACATCTTATGTCAATATGAACCCCACCGCCATCAACCTTCAGAACGACAGAGGAAGTGATACACTTTTCAATGAGGCCGTGTAATGTGTCAAACAAAAGATTTCCCTATTTTCCCTTGGACCCTTGCTACGCCACGTGGGGCGTAGCCCACGGGCTCACTAGTTCTTGATAATCCTCACAGATGAGCCGGATAAAACCCAGTTAAGAATTTGTAGCTTCACCACATACAGACAAGTGTCTTACAATGCCACAGGAAGAAAATGAACTCGGGGAAAAATCAAGAGAACTAGGGATTCCCCTTATCTATTAGGTAATACAAATAATGAAACCGAAAGTTTCCTAAATTCAAATTGTAGGACAAAGAAAGAAGACCTAGATAAGCTGAGAGAAAGAATAGAAAGATTTTTTAAATGTGAACAGTTCGATTTTATCAGTAGGGCATTTACGATAATTGGATCGAGACAAATGTCTCGGTAAAATTCGGTAAACAGCTACGGTGAGCGTGGTTATGGTTGATTTATCGAACGACACGGTAAATAGAGAGCGTCAGATTTGTTTTGTAGGTTAGGTTAAAGGGACTGTTTCATAAATTTGCATGCTTTCTTGGTTTGTTTTTCTTTACTTTGTAATGGAAGTTGCAAAAAGTAATAGAAAACGGAAGTTAATTTTGGCGGCAATAGCCCAGTTGATGGAGAGTGATAGTGAGGATGAAGATGAAATGATTACAATTTTATCAAAGTCAGTACATCTACAAAAAAGACCTCGAATTGCCGTAAAAGATTATATTGAAAATGTGGCATCTTTGTATGATGATAGTGGTATGTTATTACCAATGTGTACAGTTGTATATGAAAATATATTGCTTTCAGTTTTTAAAAGTCATTATAGACTTTCACATTCTACCTTCAATTACATTCTGGGTGGAATTGGTAAATTTTTAATAGAAAAAAAGAGACAATGGGGTAGGACCGACTGCAAAACCTCCACAAACACAACTACTCATAGCCTTGAGTATGTTGTGTAACCAGCAAGTTTATCGACTCATTTCCGAGAAATTTAATGTAAGCACATCAACAGCGTGGTTGTATGTGCAAAAAGTATGCACAATTTTAACGGATCAATCGTCTAATTATATTGTGTGGCCCACTCGACAGAAAGCACATCAAGTAATGCTGCAATTTTCCAAACGTGCGGGGTTTCCTGGCGTGTTAGGGGCAGTTGATGGTACACATATACCAATTACGGCTCTTTCTCAAGATCAAGGAAGTTATTGTAATAGACATCACTACCATTCTATAATCTTGCAAGGTGTGTGTGATGCCAATTATATGTCCACAGATGTTTTTGCAGGTAATATCCATGCTTTTGTTCATATTAACGGTACATAATTTATAGGCTATCCTGGAAGCGTCCATGATGCGCGTGTATGGCACAATTCACCATTAGGGAAAAGAATTCGTGAAACACCCTTTGAACTCTTTCCAGATACGAATACCCACATTTTGGAGGATTCGGCGTACAAATGTACTAACTACTTGTTAACACCATATAAAGATAACGGTCACTTAACACGAAAGCAGAGAAATTTTAATTACAAACTTTCCTCCACTAGAGTGTTTATTGAGTAATGTTACGGCTTACTTAAAGGTCGATTCCGAATATTAAAACACGTAAATGTATAACCGAACTGCACGGTAAAAAAAGTTTATGTAATATTCCACAACTTTACGTTGGCTATTTATAACCAACGTAAAGTTCTGTGAAAATACCTAACGATTTGTAAATAAATTTTACTGTAACATCTACCGTAATTTACCATTAATATTCACAGATGAATTCATGATAGATTTAGGTAAGTTCCAATTTTTATTCTTGCATAACACGAGGAACTTGTAAATTAACCCATTTCATAAAGTGATTCTCCATTCTTCAACTGCAAAAAAGCAAGACTTTATACTGTATTTTACCATAATATGGGAAATTTACTATTTAATTT
>NW_022170249.1:1232470-1243592 GCF_008802855.1 Photinus pyralis
AGATATTGATGATACAAGTCCTCCAGCTCCAGATAACTCCGACAAAGTTACCAAATTAGTAGAAAGTGATCAAAATTTGGAGGGTGTGGAATCCAATAGAGGTATGTTTATATTTGAGTTCTTTTTATACTTTATACTAATTCAAATTTTTTACTTACTTCTTACTAGCATGTAATAATTTAGTGCCACAAACGAAAGAGTACATAATAGCTATTTGGGATTTGTAATTGAAAATAACTATAAAATACAATGTTGGTTCATTGCTTCTCTATTTTAGGAATGTTGGTTAAAATACTTCATAAACAGAATATAATTATGGCTTTACTAAATGCGATGAATGAAAGGTTTGCCAACATGGAAAAAAAAATGGTACTATCAGCTGAACCTTCCGTAGAAATCTCAGATACTATTTTTACTAAATTTGACTTCCCCTTCAATGTTATTGAAGCACTAGAAGATTTTGAAACATTTATTAACAATCCAGCAGAGTTCAACAAAGTGGTGAGTTTAAATACTACATTATTAAATCCTAATACCCATAAGCATTTAGGTTCTGGAATTTTTAAGACTAGGTGGAAACGTCCCATACAATTTTGTGGCAAGGTCCATGGAAAAGTTGTTTACTAACCAACTTGCGAACAATTTTAGTTATTATGGTCGAAAACAAAAAAGACCTTTTAATAAATTAAACTTCAATAAACTAGTGATTGGTAAGTTTAGGTTGGGTTATTAAATCTTGTTGACAATATTTTTTTAGAATCTGGGTTATCTATATTTCCCACATCCTCAAGAATGGTTTTTGAGCAATCAATAGCGAAATGGTTGAGACGTGCAAAGGAGAGGAAGGACAAAAATTAATAATCAATGACTGTATTATTATAAACACATAAATAAACTATCAATATTATTGTTATTATTATTAGGCAAAATATCCATGTTACATCCCAGGTAAACCTCCATTGGATGTAGTGTACGGATGTTCAATGGAGATCCATTCTAGTGCCAAACGTACATCCACTGAACATCCATTGAATGTTTGAGGACCTAATATGTACATCCAATGGACTTTTGAAATGTCTAATGGATATATCCATTGTACGTCCATTGTACACATGTGTGTTACCTGGGGCCCCACACCACACTGTCTGTTTGCTGACATAGGCTCGTGTTGACATGATGTTCCAGTTGCAGATGGTGGGTTATAGTTGGCCCTGGTTGCAGTCGAGCGAGACATCTCAAGGAAACTTGATGCTGTCGACAAAGCTTTTCTTGAAACCTCGAGAGTGTTTGTCAGATGTGAGGTCACCAACTCCCACCCACACAGCACATAATGTCCATTGGATATCTAAACAATGTAGATAATATCCACCTGATATCCAGTCCATTTACTTTATCTAATGGATATTGTAGGGACATCTACGAAAGTCAGTATCTAATGTCATTTATCTAAAAGATATCCATATATGTATATCATGTAAAAAATTATCTTATTTATAAAGCAAATTTAAAAAAATTAAATACTAATTGTTGACATTTTAACGTAATTCAATATTATGGCTATGGTATTGGTGAAGTAGGAATGTTTATACAACAGTAAAAAGGAAATCATATACCCACACAGCACACTGACAACCATAAGATATCTAAAAAATGTTTTTTATGGATATCCATGATATTTAATGGATATCCCCTCACATGTAATGGACGAATACTAGATATCCAGATGTCCCGCCATATACCTACATATAGATATCCATACAGTTGGTCTATTAGACGTACATAATCTTTAAAATGATATCTGTTAGATGTAATATGGATCAAAAATAGCACTAACAATGTTCCACGGACATCCAGTGGATATACAGCAATGCATAGAACCACATAAAGAAATGAAAAAAATGTATGATTTATTTATTAGTTACAACTTAAAAAGCACAAAATATTCATGTGTATAAAACCAGAATAGTAATAATATAAAATATAATAGTTAAGATTAAGAAATTTATAAAAAAGAAAAACAACTTATCCTGTAGGTTCTTCTGCGCCCTTTTGTTCCCGTTTACTATAAAAAAAAATCGCGTTAACACAGACATGCTTTAAATACATGGGTATCATTCCATAGTTAATATAATATGAAACGCAATTTGGACAATAAGCTTTAATATAAGTAACTAGAAGATTTATGATAATTCAATCGGGTGGTGGATTTTGCTATGGTTACGCAATTATTGGGGCATTTGTGTCCACCGTATATTCTGTCTACCAGGTTGGAATGGTTGAATATGTTTCTAAAGATGCCTGGCACAAATTCATAGTCATCATTACATACAGGGTGCCCATTATGTATGGAATCAATATAGTAAGTATTTATTGTGGTAAATAACGACTGTGTAAAAAAATTTTTTATATAAAAGTTGTTAACATTTTATTTATCATAATAAGGCAACATTCAGTTTTTATTTCGAAAAACAAATGAGTAACAAAAACAACTTTACTAGCAATGCACGTCTTTATCAGGCTCGTTTGATATAGATTTCTTTTCTCTTTTCTATTATGTAACATGTTAGAACCCCTATGGCTAAAAATTTTCAAAAAAATTTAAATCTCTTTATTCAGTAATTACATTAATCTAGATATCCTACATAAAAACACACCAAATGAATGTCTTCTCTTATTAAACCTTAAAGACAAATTGAAATTAGCAGTAAAATCTCTATCAAATGAGCCTAATGAAAGGGCACATTGCTATTTAATAAAATTCAATTGTTTTTTGTTACTCATTTGTTTTTTTAAATAAAATCAATTGAATGCTGCCTTATTATGGAAAATAAAATGTTAAACAACTTTTATATAGAAAATTTTTTATACAGTCGGTATTTACCGAGATAAATACTATATTCTGTACATAATGGGCACCCTGTATAAAATACATATAAAGAAAATTAGTGGAAAAACTACTATTTTTATTCTGTATGTATTTTAAATACTTTAGCTATATATCTACTAGACTAATAACTTACCATTGGTTGGTATACCTCACATGTGCATGTTTTAACCAATTTTTTACAGAGTCAATCATTTCCTTCTCGGTGGTCTCACCAATTAACTTATTTTGCTTTACGGCACCTGAAACATGAAAAGCATATACTTTACTAAATGTCATTTTAATTTAAATCAATACGTAAAAAACAATCAATGTATAAAATTAGTCAACCTTACATAAAATAACCTCTGCAATCAGCAGGTTGAAAGATTGCTTCTTTTTAGCTCCTAGCCAGCTGTAGTTGGCTGCTAGTTTATTTGAAATTAGTTTTCTTAACATAATTTTGGTGATTTGATCAATTTTTAGTCCTCCTAATCGACTGCAGTAATTGATCTAAAAAAATATACACTATAACCTCTACTCTCATGTATGTATTAGACTTCTTACTAGGTATTTCTTAAAATCAGGGTTGTTGAGAAGATAAACCTCCATGTTTCTTAGATCTAATTCGGTATCCAAAGGAAACTTGCGTATTATCTCTTCAAAGTTATCATGTTTCTCCTCGTTCTTGTCATTATCTTGAAGTTGATGAGATTTCATGTTCAATTCTAGTACTGACAGTTGTTGGCCAATTTTCACTAAATGAACCCTTATAAAAGACAGCTCTTTAAACAGCTTCTCCTCAAACCCTAAAAGTTATAGATTTTAGTACTTTAAGGAAATATATAAAAATCAATACCTTCATCAGGTTTGCGTGACATTACATATGTTTAAGATTCTTGTAGTGGAAGTCTCCTTGAACTGGATGCTATAGAATACATTTTCTTAAGGACTAACATTGTAATAAACAAATATACCTTCATCATTTCTACTAGATGGCGTGGAACACTGTGAGCGTGACATTACATGTGCTTGAGATTCTTGTAGTAGAAGTCTCCTTGAACTGGATGCTATAGAATACATTTTCTTAAGGACTAACATTGTAACAAAAAAACACAATACCTGAAACTTCAGTTGAATCATTCTTCCGAATATCTTGAGGTAGATCAGGAAATTCTGATATGTTTAAAACGCCAACTTGAGAATCCTCCTCTTCTTCTTCACTAGACGAAATAATCTTTTTTTTTTACGCCTCCGATTTTCTTTGGATAATTCATGATCTGTATTCAAATCAGAGTGTTCCTCTGCTATTATTAGTTTTCGCCTTGCGGTTTCATATGAGGCTAGAATGAAATCATTAGCATTGAATACAGAGATATGTAGGTAGTTAAAAAAAACGAAAATCCATTTAAATAGCAATGAAATTATAAAACACTTACAAAAAGTTCCTAAAACGCGCATTTCATAAAGGGGCCATCCTTCATTTGGCGACTCCCAGCTTTTAACCGCTTTTTCGTACCGTGTGGTACTAGTAAACGTGGGCCAATAGCAACTGTTTCCCACAATCCAATCAGTAGGAACCAACTGTAGCCCGTCTTCGAATAACACTACAGACCATTGGCTCTCCATTTTTTAAATATTCTATAATTATAATAATATCTAAGTTGTTCTAAAGACAAATGGCAATTTACAGAACATTACCAACATAAAAATACAAAATGAACATAGTGAAAAGAACACTGAATTTATGAAATACAAAACGTCACCTACTGCTACTGCATTAAGAGTACTATACCGCCCTCAGTAGCAAAAGCACATGAAGTGAAAAGAATTCATATGATGTATGTTGTACGTAACAAATGCAAACCGAGCGAATCTATCTAGTGTGCTTATCAGAAAGGTAGTAAAACATTTCTAAATAAGAGTTTATTCATAAATAAAATATGGTATAAGGGTTTCACATAGATACTGCATTTGTGCAACTGAAGGCAGCATAACTATATACAGGATATCTACAACAGGTGTTTTTCTGATTGCTTTTCAATATTGGATGACAAATTATTCTAAACAAAATTTATGTGCAGAAAAAGTAAAATAAAGGGTCCTATTTATAAATTTAAAATTTGTTATCGGCATGGAGAAGTGGGTATACAGCATACCCATTTTTAAATGGTATTTGAACATATTTATATTTTATCTCGGACACGGACCAAATTTCTAATTTATCTGACACACTTTCTACATAATATATATTGATAAGTGAAGAGGGGCAAGGTTTAACATAGACATCCGACTGTTTTTTAAAACGTTTCCCAATAACCATCATAACTTCCTGAATTATTACAAAATTACATACAAGTATCACTGAATCATTAATTTTACAACAATTATTTGGCATAGTTATACTAAGGCACCACTCAGGTGTGTATAATTCTTTAAACTGTACTTCATTTGTTAATCCCTGTGTAAGAGGCCCACCATCATATTTATTTTTAAATGTCCAGTTCATGTTTTGAGATGTTTCTAATGATAAGATATCAGTAGAAAATTGCTCCATATATCTCCGATGTAATTGTTGCAATGGTTTATCTGCTTTCCTTAATTTCATTTTTAACTGGCGCATATAGTTTTCAAAAGGAAATGCACTATATGAATCCAAAGTCCCTAAGTTTTTTGCATCATCGGTAATATGAAGCAGTCCATGAACATTATGGGAAATTAAACATTTGCCATACATTTTTTGAAAAGAACTTACAAAGTGCTGCAGTAACAACCCAGCATAATCTGAATAATTTTCTAATAGTTGACTATTGCATAAAATTCTAATGGCTACATGCAAAGTAAGAAAATTAAAATACATCGAAGAGTTCATTGTGTCACTGAGAGCAGATGGTGACAAATACAAAAGAAATAGTCTTAATTCCGTTGCTTTCCATTGTGATACAGATGAAATTTCGCGAGGCCTACGAGGAAATTCCTTCGGGATATGGTTTCGGTATTGCAACATTTTGTCAGAAATTACACTTGTTTGTTTATGTGATAATCTAAATTTTAATGATCCACTTTGCCACAATGATACCATTTTTTTTACAACACCAATGCACACAAGGTGCATATAATCCAAGGGTACATTGGTGATAGGACCAAAATTTGGAATTGATGTCATAATTGAGACACCAGTATGATGAGCCTCATCTGATTGATTAATAAAATCTCTGTCTGTTCTCAATTGGGAATTAATTTGAGGAAAACATAAACGATTTTCCAAGTATTCGCCCTCTTGAATGCATTTTGTACAACTGGAGTATCCACTGTGGCCTTTTGTTTTTAAAACAAAACTTTTCGCGGGTGCATCACATATCAAACTATGCATAGAAACTGAAAATGTTACTCCAAAACATTCAATTCCTTCGGTAATTAATACTTTCATTTCTTCAACAAAATTTTCTAAAAATTCATTTGCATCGACTGGCTTGGAGAGACCGTGGTAAATTCCAATAATAAAGATAATATTGATAGAGTTGATACAACCTAGGATAGGCCACAGTTGACTATTATTACTGTCGGAAATCGGTAATCCATCTATATTTATTTTTAATGCTATGGATTTTTTATCGCCCTTAAATTTGGTACTTTTAAAAGTATTTAATATTCCATTACGCACACCAAAATGAAGATAATTCCCAGGTTTAACTGGTCGAATAACAGTAGATCGAGGGGTTTTTAATAGCGTTCGAGAGTCACTGGGCAATTCATCAGATTTAATGTTATGCTTCAACAGTATTTTCATTAACTCAGACAGTGCAGAATGAGGAATCTTGTTTTTTATCGCCCATAATCTTAAATCGTTTGCAAACGATGGAGTACGTTGTAAACTATCAGACAAAACATCAGCCATATTGAACGAATCATTTAATGCATTAACGTCATCGTCGAGGTCATCGTTCTTACATTCGGAAGGAAAAGTTGTTTCATCGTTACCTGATTCAATAAAGCATTCACTTCTGGTATCGAAAGGTATTTCATTATTAAATGGTTCATCGGGTTCATCATTACTACTACCGGCAGGGTTAATATCAACCTGCTTATCAACATTTATTCGTTCGGAATTTGATGTGTCATGTTTTTTGGATAGATTACTAATTATACGATTAATTTGTCGGGTTGAAATGCTCAAAAGGCATTTGTCTGTTAATTCTTTAGACATGATCAGAATCTAAAACAAAGGCCAAGAATATACCTCCACTAACCAATTTTGTATAACCTATTACCACAATTACTTATTTCTATGGCAATTTCCACTGGCCTGTGGTTAAACCGAGTGAATTATCATTAAAGCCCTAATGCTAAATAACATGGTAGGTACATACCGAGGGGTAAACCGCCGATAAAAATCGTGTACACCTACTTCCACTTTTGGAAAAACTTCCATCAACTTCCATTAAACTTCCACATACTTCCACAAACTTCCATCTACTTTCACCAATTTCCATCTACTTCTACCAACTTCCATCTACTTCCACCAAACTTCCATCTACTTCCATCAAACTTCCATCTACTTCCACCTACTTCCACCAAATTTTTCTGATTTTTTTCAATAATTTTTCAGTATTTAGCAATTTGTTTGTGTTTGTATTCGTAATTCAGTAATAATGATACGCAACTGAAAATATAAAATGATTCCTCTCAAAGAATTAAGAGTTTATTACTATAAATTTGTACAAAAAACAAAATATTGCAAAATAATAACAATAGTATAGGTAATATACGACGTAAAATATAATATAATACTAATGAACTTAACAAAATCCTGAAATATTCTTATATAACAAAAACGTACCTCATATTAAATAACATCAAAACATGAAAAGAGTTTTATATAAAACACATTCTCTACTAATCTACCTTTTACTTATACTTTCTCTTGATATTTTTAAAATTATTAGTAATTTGGTCTCTTACTGTTTCAGGTAAACTAAAAGGCCCAGAGCCTAGTAAAGTTATGGGACCTTGATAAATGTATTTATTTTCAACTTGTTGTATATCATCATGTTTGGGCCAAAGAAATTGATGCAAATTTTCTTTTAAAAATTTTACTCTACTATTCGAGTTGTCTATGATTTCGATAACTCGACCGATGTACCATGAATCATCATAAAATACCGCGTAGTAATTTTCAACCTTAATGTCTATCTTTTTCTCACAAGAATGTGCGATGTCAACGCATGGGAGCTCTTCCGAAGAACTGCAGTCCTCGTTGTCATCGTCAACAGAGTCGTCAACTTCCCACAATTCCAAATCTTGATTACTGTCACTACTGCTCGAGCTGTAGTCCACAAATGTTGTGTTACGATCGATAGCAAAATTGTCACATTCCACAATAGCACTGGCACTGGAACTGCTTTCATTTCCAGAACAGTCGATTTTTTTTTGTAGATCACTTAACACTTTGTCTTCAAGCACTAGATCCATGGTATCGGTCTCTTCGTTCGGTATCACAGACGGATTTGGTAACGAAAATCTATAATAGGTAATATCGTAAAATTCATGTCGAAATGACGATGAATGTGTTAATTTTCCATTATTTTGAACGTTGTACCAGGTACAGAAACATTTTATTCCGACGGCATTCGATTGGACCCACGTTAACTTTGTTTTCGAAGTTCGCTTTGAGACATCTTTGAAAAAAAGAATTCTACCGAAGATATAATTATCAAGGTTTGACTTATGGTTATTGTCGAGGTTAGTGTTTTTGCTTCTAGTATTTTTGACACCGCTATTGTAGAACAAGCACCAGTCGCCAATTCGTAAACGTTCAGATTTTTCAACTCTGACAACGGAATCTATCATACTATTCTTCTGCGTTATCACAGACTGACTATCACAAAAAAATCTTCTTAATCGATCGGAACTTACTCTTTGTTTTTCTGTGCTTAACATCCAGCA
The DNA here is from genome assembly GCF_008802855.1 of Photinus pyralis. NCBI lineage: Eukaryota > Metazoa > Arthropoda > Insecta > Coleoptera > Lampyridae > Photinus > Photinus pyralis. The sequence continues at coordinate 1,241,280 of NW_022170249.1, forward strand.
TAAAGAACTTTTTCTGACAACAGATATTTTATCTTTGATTAATACGCGTACAAATGGTCCCTTGCTATAAAAGTCACTTCCACTTCTTATTGACATTTTGCTTCTTTTGCCTTTATCACTATAATCCCTTAACAATAATGATTCCCCAGCATTTCTTAACAGTGAAATGTCAAATACATCTACCTCGAAATCGAGCTCGAAATCTACAGGTGTACCATTTTCATTAATTACACTTTTTTCATCAAGTCCATCAAGATCCACGTTCTCTTCATTTATTTCTTGATCGAGTATCATTTGCTCATCGTCGATATATATTTCATCTTCATCTTTCTCACTTTCTTCATCAGATCCTACATTTACACCCTTCGTGATACACATATTTTCTACTGTAGATTTTTTAACTTTCGAAATCCGCGTCTGGATTTTGTTTCGGACTGTTCTTTTTTTGTTACTCGAATGACATACTTTATTCCAGATTCCTTTCCTAACTTTTATTCCCAGTTTTTTTGTATCTAAAATTGCTTCTTCCAAAGCAGAATTCACAATGACTTCTATTTTATTTTTAAAATCTTTTTCAGAAGTAACTGCCAGAAATTGGTTTGAATCTGGGTTTATAAGTTTTCGTTTTTTTTCTCTTGGGGAAGTAACGGTATCACTTAGATCGTGGGTTAAGTTGTCAATAGTTTCGATTCGGTTTAAGCGATGTAAGATATCCAGCATACTAAAGTTTACAACGGTACTATATGTAGAAGTGAGGGATCTCGTGGCTCGAAATATTTTTTCACACATCAGGGGTCCTATTCTTGACCCTACGTATTTATCAAGGTTATTCGTTTTTTGATCCCAAACGATGAACTTTGGTCGAATGGTATTCTTGACCGTTCGAAAATATTTCGAATTCGTTAATGTCATTCGTTTTTACAACGAGCGGTATAAACCAGTCGAATTTATGACATATGCCATTTTTTTTACCTTGACGTAACTTGTCCACCGTATTCAGAATGTGTTTAAAAATTCATTTGAGGAATTGAGTGATGAACATGTTTCATTTAACGAAACAACACACCAAGAGACATTGCACGTAAATTAACGAAGGCCTGCAACAACGTCCATCTGTGGCTGAAACTCTCACATGCACGTTAATGTTAATTAACGCACTTGCATGTCTTAAGACAAGTCTCTTGGTCTGTCTGGCCTTACAGCTACATACGCATAGTCATTCTTGTGAAGGTTTTGGCGAGGGTTTTGGTTGCTGTACGATTTTTGGAAGCGGCCAAATTAGATGTTACAAGTTCCACTGTTCCACTTTTCGCAACCCGTTAAGGGCCCCACAGAAGACCGACTTGTTCGTCCGATTTGCACAACGTGTAAATATCAGTTGGCACGATCGGACAAAGAAATCGGAAGTGCATGAGTAAAATCGGGCGTACTTGTACGTCGTGTAAAATATCAACATCCGACTTTTTGCCTTCCGATCGATCAAACACGAGGTACGTGGAGTCTGTCGTACTTGTTCGACATAGGTACCATCCGATTTACACGTCGTGCAAATCGGACGAACAAGTCGGAAGTCTGTGGGGCCCTTAATCACTTTTTGTAATTTGCTCAGTTATAAGAAAGTATATAGTTGTGTATATGTTACAGGGAAAGTGCGAAATCCAGTGATTATATGAAATTACTAGTGATTGTACACATTCACTGAACAAACTCGTGAAAGTAAGAAATCGGGTTCAAAAGAATATCGAATTATCACATTTCCTAGAGAATGTATAAAATCACTAGGTATTCTACACAATCACTATAACGTATCAGTAATTGTAATAGTTAATATAAAATTTATTGTGAAACAAGCATTATACATACAATTCAAAACAACGTATCGATCGAAGTACTAATGGATAAGTAATATACCCACTCTAAGGTAACAATGGATGGGTATAGAGAAGATGATGAAGAAGATGCTATTTGTGACAACAAGGCAATGAACCATGACATTTAGAATTGCACAGTTTTTCTTGTTTTTTTGCAGAAACATCGTTTGGAATTTGACATAAACTACGAAAAACACACACAAACAAAACAAAACAGTCTCAATCGCACGTTACAACAGCTTTTAGGTTATGTTTATGTCACGTTGTGCAATATACCAAATGGCATTTTATTTCCACTAGAGACAAACAGTAATTGTATAAAATCACTAGTGAAAGTAGGTTTATTGAATTGGATCCTACTTTGACTAGTCTTTTTAGTAAATGTGTACAATCACCAGGGAGAGTATACAACACCTGATTTCGCACTTTCCCTGTAACATAT
>NW_022170249.1:1243692-1304012 GCF_008802855.1 Photinus pyralis
GAATTTCTTCCAAAATTTTTATAGTTTGCACAGCAATGTAACGATTCATTTTCGTATCTCTAAGTTAATACCCTTTTCTTATCTAATTAGTTACTCTTGGTAATACTATACACCTTGACTTCTGTGTGTTGTGGGTTGCTTTCTAATTTTCTGTTAGTGCCTTTCCGTTTTCGAACTTCCTTTCTTATATTCTTTTCTTCATAAGCTAATTTCCCTCTGATAACATTCTTCCGGTGATTTTCCTGTGTCCTTCAGACATTTTTGGCAAGTGCACATTTGTAATCTGAGAGTGATTTACCAATTTCCTGAGCTATTAACAATCTTCATACGAAGGAATATTCAAGAATTTGGGCCAGAAAAATAGAATAGCTACCCGTATTTAGTTGCGAGGTTTTTTTGGTTGCCTCAATTGGGTAGTATTCCGTATCGCTTTATGCGGACCTAAACTTGCTTCATCTTCAGCTCGCCTACCAACTTAGAGGTTCGTGCTTACCTTTTAGTCCAGTGTCTATATCAGTCTAATCTTTTAGCTTCATCGTATAATGTGAAACTTGAGAGCCTTGTCTGTTCCTACTTTACTTCGAACTTCTCTTTTATCTATCTTCGATTTATGTTCTTCGTTTGTGTCGCCGTGTTCAGCCGTGATATCGACCTGTCTTTAGTTTTGGAACCAACCTTGGCGTATCACAAACCGCGCAGTATACCTGGCGTCTCGTCTGTGACAGAGGAACCGATACCCAACTTGGATCCGGTGCAAAGTCAGCCTTGTGACGCGATACGTGTCCTCGCCTGCTGGAATTGCCAACAATCAGGACACAAATCGCAAAACTGTACACAGCCACGTCGCCTGTATTGTTACAAATGTGGAAAACCCGACGTAACTGTTCGCATATGCCCCAAGTGTTCGGGAAACGAACACCCGAGGAACTAAATGACGGTACGTCCTCCTCGGGAGCCCAACACCAACCGGTCAAATCTGACGAAAATTCCCGCTGCGTAACCGACACATTTGGCCCTCGTCAACATCTTTTGCTGGATTATATTCTTGCGCATGCAAAGGGAGACGAGCGTCCATGCCTACAAATTACTATTTTAGATTATCCCTTACTAGGGTTGTTAGATTCCGGAGTATGCCGTACATTGGTTCTCCAGGACTACAGATTTTTAGGCAACTTGGTTTGGCTATTATCCCTAAGGAAACACATGTCACCGTCGCTAATGGACAATCATGTTCAGTCATCGGAACAATCACTACCCCAATGAATGTAATGGGAAAAATTAAACTCATAGATGTACATGTCGTTCCTGAACTAGATCATACCCTAATTCTAGGAATCGATTTTTGGCGCGCAATGGATATCATAGCCGACCTCAGGAAAGACGTCTGGCATTTCACGAATTCCAACGATATCGCTACCATCTCTTCGCTTCATAATGATGATGTGTTACTGGCAGAACAACGTGCCCAATTAAATCGACTCCTAACGGAGAAATTGAATCGAGTACCTGCTGGTTTAGGCCTATGTCGAGTTGCAGAGCATGTAATCGAACTCAACCCTGGCGCTCAACCCATCAAGCAACGATAATACCCTGTCTCATCTACTTTGGGATTTACCACTGATTCGTGTTGTCGTTTTCTTTTACGCAGTGGGGTGTGTAAGGCTGATGATTTACTCTTAGTAGGATCAGGAGTTGTTGTCGGTTCCAGTGGCGGAGTCTCCAACCTTGTATCGCTAGTGGCAGGTTCTTCAGTATCGTCATTATCTGGTCTAGTATTATCTTCCTAGAATGTAAACAATTACGGTAAAATGCATATTTCGGCAACCCCTAAACATTTTTGCTGTATGTGTATACAAACAACTATACGCGAAAAATTATATTTGATTAATTTTCAGATTCCCACAACTCCTGAAGAATGGTTAGGCATTTCTCATCAGTTCAAGATAAAATGGCAGTTTCCTCACTGTTTGGATTGTATGGATGGGAAGCACGTTGTAATTCAGGCTCCATTTAACAGTGGTAGCGATTACTACAATTACAAATCCAATTTTAGTATTGTGTTATTTGCACTCGTGGATGCCGACTACCAGGTGTCTTTAAGAATACCACACTATACAAGAAATTAGAAAATGACACTTTGGGATTGCCTGAAGATTCTCCTCTGCCTAACTGTAATGAACCAATGCCATACGTCTTTTTAGGCGACGAAGCGTTCCCATTAGCAAATCATATCATAAAACCATTTTCTGGATAACATGTGAAAGGGGCAATTGAAAGAACCTTCAATTTTCGCCTTAGTCGCGCCGGAAGGGTAGTAGAAAATGTTTTTGGGATATTCAGTCCAATTCTGTAACTAACAAGTTTGCAATATTGCTAACTATAGCAAGATTGCTCACACAAAATTCTAGCAATATTATGAGCAATAATCAGTCCAATTCTGTAACTTAAAATAACTTTAGCAACTTGCTAATAGTGAAGGCAATTGCTAGATAAGCAATATTTGTTAAAAGTGGTATTCTGTACTGACAAACCTAGCAATGTTGCCTAACATTTTAACAATTCAATTGCTTGACCCTAGCAATAGGTAAAGTGCTGTTGTTAAGTCTTAGCAAGTTCAAATATGGCAGGTGGATGGCATTTTTAGCGCATTTTCCAAAGAAGTTGGGTGCGCTATTGCAGCCACTTTCTCTGTCCGTCTGTCCGAGGCCTTAATTACTCCTACAGTTCAAGATATTTAGTTCGTTCTTTTTGCATTGGGTAGCGTATAACTCTGGCATCTGAGGCAAGCAAAATCTTGACGATTAAACGGCGCAATGTCAACCTCCCTTTTTATAGAGAAATTTTTTTGAAATTTTAAACATAGCTGTCTCTAATAAAGATAAGCATATCGCATATTGTAAACATCAGACGTGCGCATGCCAACTGCGCAACTGCCAAATTTCTTATGTCTTATTTATAGAGAAATTTTAATAACAGAGGCTTCTAGGAAAGATAATCGCATTGGGCATTGGAAAATGCGCTAGTTATCGCCTTAGGGCGAAAGCTTTTTTACTTGTTTTCTAAATTGTCCACAATTATGGAATGTTGCTCCTATGTTGTTCTAGCTGGTATCTGTATTTTCCATGGCGAGCAAATACAAATTACAAGTCGCACGTCAGTTGTGAATTTAGGTGGTAAGAGTTCAGTAGGCCTAATGCGTCTAATTTTAGGCCCAGTGACAACACTCTGTCACTAAGTTCTGACTAGTTCGTAGCAATTTGACGAAGTGATAGGAATATTAGCAATATTGCTCAAGTTGGTAGTTAGAGAATGACAAATTTGTTATTATTGCTCATAATATTGCTAGAATTTTGTGTCAGCAATCTTGCTATAGTTAGCAATATTGCAAACTTGTTAGTTACAGAATTGGACTGAATAACAAATTTGTCATTCTCTAACTACCAACTTGAGCAATATTGCTAATATTCCTACACTTCGTCAAATTGCTACGAACTAGTCAGAACTTAGTGACAGAGTGTTGTCACTGGGCCTAAAATTAGACGCATTAGGCCTACTGAACTCTTACCACCTAAATTCACAACTGTATAAACTTTTTAATTGTAAGGTTAGGTTATTTTTTATTTAAGTTTAACCGATTAGGCGCGTTGTGCTTTAAAAGTGACGTGCGACTTGTAATTTGTATTTATTTGCTCGCCATGGAAAATACAGATACCACACAGCGTGGCGCTAGAACAACATAGGAGCAACGTTCCATAATTGTGGACAATTTAGAAAACAAGTAAAAAAGTTTTTGCCCTAAGGCGATTAACTAGCGCATGCGATTATCTTTCCTAGAAGCATCTGTTATTAAAATTTCTCTATAAATAAGAAATTTGGCAGTTGCGCATGCGCACGTCTGATGTTTACAATATGCGATATGCTTATCTTTATTAGAGACAGCTATGTTTAAAATTTCTCTATAAAAAGGGAAGTTGACATTGCGCCGTTTAATCGTCAAGATTTTGCTTGCCTCAGATGCAAGAGTTATACGCTACCCAATGCAAAGAGAACGAACTAAATATCTTGAACTGTAGGAGTAGTTAAGGCCTCGGACAGACGGACAGAGAAAGTGGCTGCAATAGCGCACCCAACTTCTTTGGAAAATGCGCTAAAGCTCCAAACAAACGATATTAAAAACTATATGAATTATGGGAAGAATTGAATCTTCAACAGCGTTTAAAAATTCGTATTTAAACCATCCACCTGCCATATTTGAACTTGCTAAGACTTAACAACAGCACTTTACCTATTGCTAGGGTCAAGCAATTGAATTGTTAAAATGTTAGGCAACATTGTTAGGTTTGTCAGTACAGAATACCACTTTTAACAAATATTGCTTACCTAGCAATTACCATCACTATTAGCAAGTTGCTAAGGTTATTTTAAGTTACAGAATTGGACTGATTATGTAGTTTGTGTTTAACGACGTGAATATTACCTTTTCCAGTCCCTACCGATTTATTCCCTTTTGCCTTTTATCTTCTGAAGCTCGCAAGCATACTATCCATTTCTTTCTTGGCCTCTCCAGCAGCGCATCCCAATGGGCGCGTTCACCGAAATAAAGCGCGGCAGCCATATTCTACAGCGACGCAGTGAAGCGCTGTAGCATCTATAGTTGTTGGCTTGACAGTGTTTAGTACCTAACCTAGAAAGTTTGTGTTAATCATTTATGTACTAACATAGCTGTTAAGTTGTAAATTTTATGTCATGGACATCGAAGAAATATTACTGTTTGATGATGATGTAGAGGAGGCAATAATTAATAATAATTTATTTATTAACAATATGATTGCAAATGATATCGGCGCTCTACCACCCTTGGCAATAGAGAATGTGAGAAGACGTTCTATTCGAAATGAAAATTACTTTGAAGTAACCATCCCTTCATATAGTTTTGGACGAATTTAAGGATCATTTTAGGATGAGCAGAAATACAATGGAGATAAATGATTGTAATTTTTTTGATACATTAATATTTTATATATTTATAGGTTATTCTACAAATTGTAGCAAATAGTATCGTGATATCAAGAATGCCGACTGTAGATGTCGAAAAGAAAGTGTTGTTAACAATATGGTTATTGGCCAAACTAGAAACCTTTCTAGCCTGCGGCGATCGCTTTGGTGTATCAAGATCAAGTGCACATTATATATTCAAACAAATTGTTGTGATACTCAGTAGTTTGGTTGATGAGTATATTATATGGCCTAATCAACGTCAATGTGAAGAAACTGCACGGGTAACAATGTACCACACATTTTATTACAATAGAATCGCGCTAATCCGAACCGAGTTAATCGCAATTTGCATTAATCCGAACGAATTCGGGATAATCTGAACAAAAGTGTGAACGCTGCATAATTCTCCCACCAAAACGTTTGCACGTGCTGACCGTTTCGATATTTATGATTTACATTAATTGTTTATTTCGTTTTACTGTTTTTATGTTACTTCAAACCTCCGGTCACAATTAGTTCGGATTAGCAAGGTTGTACCTACTGTATTACCATTAAAAAATCTGTAGATATTTAAAGATAAAAATTTGTAGATATTTGAAGAGAGATCGGGGATCCCAAATGTAATAGGTGCCATTGATGGAACCCACATATTTATTAAACAGCCAGTAGGAAATTCCATAGATTATTACAACAGGTACCAATGTCATTCGGTTGTTCTTCAGGTAGTCTGCAATGCGAACAAAAAATTATAACTATTAGCAGTGGGCATCCACTGCGAACGCACGATGCTCGCATTTTCAGACTAAGAGCACTACATCAAGCAATTACAGATGAGAATAACCCTTTAATCAATGCACACACTGAAAAAAAAAGTTGACCAAAATACTATAATTGTATAACCCCCTGCAACAAAATATGGTACAAATAGGGACAAAGACAAATTGTAGTAAAATTATAATAATACTTAATAAAACTTAAACTTAAAGGGTGTATCTAACAACTATTAATAATTGATTGCCACATTTCGACAATAATACAGGCATATTATACTCATGTAAATTGTTGTATTCCACACATTCTTCAGTTTCATTAGGTGGCTGTAATATTTCAAAAGCTTGGAAGTGTCTACTAAAATGCGTAGTAATGAAAATTGTACATATGAAATAAACAAATGAATCGTTTTTTAGAACAATATGCTTTATTTTCCCAAACTTGGGCAAATCTTCGCTATTCATTACTAAAACCATTCCTGGTTTATACTTAGTACCTTTGATATCAACCCAATGAAGTATACACAAATCAGCTGCATTTTCACTTGCAAAATATTTACTGTACAAATCGGGGGTTATGTCATATACTTTACCAAATATAATGTTTTCAACAACCTCAAATTGACTGAAAATTTGATGGCATAACTTCAACTGACATTTTGTAGTTAGGGTTTGGAGTATGTTTTTAAAATTACCCGAAACATTTTTTTTTATTGATCTGCAAATTTACAATCTACTTATGAAACAAGTAATTAGTAAATGTTTTATGGTTTTTTTTTACAGGTCATGTAGGGTGCCGTGGCCATTGCCACTTTCCCCATATGTAATATTCTACTACGAATTGTTATTATAGTAAGTCATGTGGCCATAGTCGCTTCAGTCTTCTATTGACACCTGGTTGGTTGATCAGCTGACCTATTAGTTCGTTCCCATGTCCTGCCAAGTTGCGATTGTAAGTTCTTGCGAGTCTCTGAATCTCGTTGGCCACGTATGGAATACCTAGATCTGCATGGAGAGTTGCATTTGTTACGTACCACGGAGCATTCGTTATTGTTCGGAGCATTTTCGATTGACATCTCTGTAGAATTTGGGTGTGAGAGGCCTTTGCACATCCCCATAATTGGATCCCATACGTCCATATGGGTTTTAATATGATTTTGTTGGGATTGGGATCGTCTACCAATTAGCCAGTTCATTTGTTTAGCCTTAATGTCAATCTGTTTTCTTTTGGCCTTAATGTGTGCATTCCAGTTTAACTTATGATCTAGATGTAGGCCTAAGTACTTAGTTTCTGTTTTTTGAGGTATTGTAGCATCATTAATTCTGACCTGTGTACATATGACTCTTCTGTTGGTAAACGTGACATGCACTGACTTATCGGTATTTACTGTGATACGCCATTTGTTGAACCATTTTTGCAGGACGTCGAGGTGACTTTGTAGGTGTGCCGCTGCTGTTTCCGGTTTTTCGTTGGTTGCTAGAATAGCTGTATCGTCAGCGAAAGTGGCTACTACAGTGTGATCCATGTTCGGCATGTCAGAGGTGTAGAGTAGATATAGTAAGGGCCCCAGTACACTGCCCTGTGGCACACCGGAAGTGATTTTGTGATATTCGGATACCGTGTTGTTGATCTTAACTTGAAAGAATCTCTCAGCTAGATAAGATTTAAGTACAAGGTACAACTGACTTGGGAAGTGCAGCTTGAGTTTAAATAACAGGCCCTTGTGCCACACTTTATCAAAAGCTTGCTTTATATCTAGGAATGCGGCGGTGCATATGCGCTTTGTCTCCAAGCTTCTCATAATATGGGTAACAATTCTGTGGCATTGATGGATAGTTGAGTGGTACTGTCGAAATCCGAATTGATGGGATGGGAGTAAGCTATCCAGATCAACTGTTTCATGAATTCTTTTAAGCAGCAGCCTCTCAAATATCTTAGACATTAAAGGCAGGAGACTGATTGGTCTGTAAGAGGAGGATTGTGTAGGTGGTTTGCCGGGTTTAACTATCATGATAATCTGGGCGAACTTCCATTGGACAGGGAAGTAGCAAAGTCTTAGGATGCTATTGTATATGGTGGTAAGGAGCACAAGAGCTTTTCGTGGAAGATTTTTTAGGATTTCTCCTACTATTAGATCGAATCCAGGAGCTTTGTGACTATTGGTGAGCTGGATTTGTTGTCGTACTTCAGCTGGTGAGAATGGTTTGGCTGGTAGTGAAAGTTGGCATGGTACGTCAAGAAATGATTCAATTTCGTGGTCTGTATGTATTCCTTGAGGTTGTGGTGTAGAGAAGACGCTAGTGAGGTAATCGGCGAATGTATCTGCTTTTTCTTTCTCTGCTCTAGTCCAGGTTCCATCATGCTTTCTAATTGGCGGTGTCATTAAAGTTGGTCTTTTGAATTTTTTGTTACCCTACATATTGTGTGGTCATCAAACTGTTTAAAATTATCATTTCGAGCTTCTAGTAGTAGTAGTACTGGTGAGTTAACCTATTTAAAGTAGTTTTGTCTTCTCTGCTTTTGGTTCTTTGCCACTTTCTCCGTGCCCTACGTTTCGCCGCAACTAAGTCTCGTATATGACGTGGAATGTTAGCTTCTTCCGCATAGTTGTTTGTCGAACTGGGTGTCGCTTGCCACGCAGCATGTTGGATTGCTGTAGTTAGGTAGTAGGTTGCTTCGTCCAAATCTTGAGAGTCTTTAATACGAATAGCAAGATTAACTTCTCTCTCCAATATATTTTGGAATAAATCCCAGTTAGTGTATTTGGTGCAAACCCTTGGTGCAGGTTCTCTTCTGATAATTGTTGTGCTCAAAGTAATTATGACTGGGGAGTGGTTACCCGACAAGTCTTGATTAGATTCTGCTTGTGTGTATGTATTTCCTATACCGCGTACAACAGCAAAGTTAATAAGGTCCGGCAGTTTAGTAGTGTCTGTGGGCCAATGGGTGGGTTCACCTGTTGAGAGGTAAGTACAATTGAGGTTTCTCATTGCTCGCAGTAAATTACGTCCTTTGGGATTATCTAGTCTAGACCCCCAAGTTTTATTTTTGGCGTTCCAGTCGCCCCCAATAATAAAGTTCGTATCAAGAGATCGTATATATTCTTCGTAGTCTTCAGTAGATATAGGGTGTCGTGGCGGACTATAGATTGCAGCAATTATTAGTGGAAAGGGTAGGGCTTGAATTTTTATACTTGCACTTTGTATTTTAGCAGTCTGATAGGATATCCATTCGTAATGAGCAATTTTGTTGTTAACGATTACAGCCGAACCACCATGGGCTGTTCCGTCTGGATGATTGGAAAGATATACGGTGTGGCGTGGAATTTTTATTTTTGTTCTCGATGTTGCATGTGTTTCTGACACTAGTAATATGTCAATTTTTTGTAACTGTAAGAATGTAATTATTTCCGGAATATGATTTGCAATGCCGTCGGCGTTCCAGAGAGCTATGCGTAAGGATGTCGCCATTTAGGCTATTTTGTTAATTACTGTTGATAGCATGTTTAATATCATGCTGTTCTGACTGATTAATTGTGAGAACATCGCCTTAAATTCCATGAGAAAATTAGATAGCAATTGATCTGTGGTAGGTTGGTGTTCGTTGGTCGAGTGGGTGTTTGGTGTTTTTGCTGCTATTTGTGCGAAACTTGATCTGGCTTGAGAAGAATTTGGGTTGTCTTCATTCGTCTTGCTGGGCCGTCTTTGAAGTGGTGGATAGTTAGATAGGTTTGGAGCAGTCTGTTGTGTTCCCACATATTTATTAGTATTTCTTCTAAATGGTACGTTTCTAGCCCTCTGAATATCTTGATAAACTGTGCACCCTTTATAGTTGGCCGGGTGACTTCCACCGCATAAGGCACATTTAGCTGCAGAATTCGGGTTTTTTTTACATGTAGAGGTTGCATGGTCTCCACCACATTTTACGCAGGCGAATGGCTTGTTACAATAGGATTTCGTATGTCCATATTCCTGGCACCGTGTGCATTGCGGTATAGTTTGTTTTTTTCGAGGGGGTTCGATGGATACCTTTAAGTTACTTAGACATTTTACATCAAATATCGCCTTGTTGTTTTCCTTAGGTTCTAGGTCCACCATAAACAACGGCAGAGGTTCTTTGCTCACTCTATGGCGTATATTAATAATATTCCGTACCTCATGTCCCAATTCTTTAAGTTCCTCGATGATAACTTCGTTTGGTATGGTATGATGAAGATTTCGGATGGCCACTCTGTAGGCTCTTTCCTCCCTTAATTGGTAAGTATGATGAAATACGTTTTCGTCTCGTAGATGCTTGATTAATTTTCTGTATGAATCTGTTGTATTAGTATTAATTTTTATTTTGTCGTTTAATAGTGCCGTTGTATTGTATTGTTCCTTTTCTAGTACTTTAGATATATTACTAGTCATCTCGTTGTAATTAATTACTCCGTAAATGTATATTGGCGGTGGTTTTGTAGTTTTTGTTTGTTGATTATCGGGTGTCGAGTCTTGATGTGCAATGTTATCTCCCATCTGTGATATGCTTTCATATCTATTAGAGGTACTTGTTGGGGGTGGTTGTTGCTGGTTATTGTAAGAATGACCATTATTCTTTTTCCGTTTTTTAACTACTTGCCAGGCATGTTTTGATTGCGTTAGGGTGTTTTGTGTGCTTTCATTCTCTAATATATCAGAGTTTGCGTCGGATTCGTCGCGAAACATTTGAAGTCATTTTCTACTCTCTATGTTTTTGTTCTGAGCGCATCGCCCATAAATGTACTAAAGGCACACATTCATTAAAAATTCTGGGGTAATGGATAAGATGATGATATTTTGGCTTTAATGATTTAAAAAATTTAATAAATCAGCTATTATGTTCTTCAATAACAATTTTAAGGCGAACTGATTCAGAAAAATGTAAAGAAGGGGCAGTTATTATATCGATTAGCTCTTTAAGCTTAATCCAAAGTTCCCAAATTGGAAGATCTTCCGGGATTAAATCTCCGATTAAAAGTCCCAGGTATCTTGAGAAGCACAACATTTCACTTGCTGACATTCTGATTTTGTTCTTTAAATTATCTGATGGAATTAGAGGAGGTCTGTTCGATTTTTCCAATTCCGCATAATTAAAACATTTTATTCTTGAATTTAGTGTATCTAAAGTAAACAATTTTTCGTACTTCCGAGACTAAAGTGACAACTTCACTCCATTATGACAAGTACTAAAGTGTCACTTTTTGTCCCGCCGGGATTAAATTTTACGAAAATCCCGGAAGGATGAAATTACTAACAAAGCAATTTCAGTAGGTTCTTCCACATTTTGTATGCGGCACTACTTCTTAAACGCATCGTACTGCTGTTCATATAGTTTTTGGATTTCGGTGGTATCAATTCTTTACCTACTTTGGTTGCTTTTTATCAATATCAAATACACGTTTGTCACCCACCACCAAAATTATGACACTAGCAATGACAGTTCCTATAGTAACTTGTTGAGCAGCGATTTTTTGAAAGAACGCGTTCTCAAACTCCATACATATTAAGTGTTTCAGTTTCGAAAGTACGAAAAATATCGTATATACCTTGCGACTGAAGTAGTTAGTGGTCTTAATCCCTCAGGTAAACTTTACCTTCGGGATTAAAAGTAGTACTTCAGTCCCGCGGTATATAATATACTATTAATTCAAATATTAGATTTTTCAATAAGAATGTTAGGTCATAAGTGCACACGCCGTCAAATACGTCGTGCATCACATCAACACAATAATTAGTCGTGATATTGAAATCCCCCAATTCATTCCAAATGCAAGGTTCTTTTATACCAGTTCTGGAAATATCTTGTAAATTTAAATCAAGTTTATGGTTATGTTTCTCATAAGATCTTCGTTTTCAGTAATAGCTGACTGTGATTGTACTTTGTTCATTTTACAAAATCGACAAGAATAATTTGCAGAAAAAGTTTCAGTCACACCGAGAATCGTATGTAGCCCTAAATTATCTTCCACTATAAGGCCAAGCGTAAAATATATAATTCCTTCTTTTTCGTCAACTGTAACTTTAATACCAACTTCTTGTAAAAATGTTAACTCTGTTAGTACCTCTTTAAACACTGCTTTATTACCAAACTCCTTGCGATCAACAGAATGAAATAGAGCAAATAGAAAAATATTACTTATGGAAGATAGTAATTCTGGTGGCATGCAAGCAATCGATATTATATAAACAGCCCCAAGCTTATTTTTACCCGAATGAGGTGCTAAGGCGTTTCCGGTTTTATAGTCATCAAAAAATAAGAAGAGTGAAAATATAGTTTTTTTTTGTACGCTTTTATTTTATTCTTCCATAAGTTACCTTGAACAAAATTTTGGAAATATATCGATTTTGCAAGTAATTCTGTACCGACCGTTTCATTATATTAAGAAAGTTAGGCCTCCCAAATAATAATTTAAATGTTAATCTTGGAGGTACAATTTTGCCCATAACGTTAATAGGTTCCAGAATGGATGCTTCGTTTTTACTTTTTGCCACTAACCGTTGACCAATGGTGAAATCGCGAGGAGGCACAAAATATCCGGTATATGGATCATGGATGTTTTACCCAACTTGTTTAACGTCGGCAATTAAAGCTGAGACCGCCACACATTTTTGGGTAAAATTGTTCTCTATTTCGAAAATACCTTTTTCGACGAAAGCCCATACAACGGCCGGGGAATATTCTGCACGGAGTGAATGACAAATTTTAAAAGCCAGGTCCACCGCCGCTTTTAAGGGAGTATCAACCTTGTAAAATATGTCGTTGACATTAACGTATGAAGCTTCTATGGAATTGTGTGCCGATCCAACAATTACTGGCAAGGCATGTGCAGTATATCCAAAGGCTTGATATTTGCTGCGTCCTGCAGAAAACTGAATGCACGGGAGAATGTGCACGTTTTCTTTTCCTTGTATTATTAGTCCTTGAGGCAACCATCCTATATGAATGATCTGCTACAGAAGTGGATCTGATTGTTGGGAACAGGCGTCTCAATTGGCAATAATGAAGGACATGCTTCGGAAACAACATTTGCAATAAACATATAATCAAAAAAATGTAGATAAATCTGGAATCAGCGGGATAAAAAATAGTTACCTACATTGTCTTTTTTCGGATAAATACAATACGAAAAAATGTCACTATCAAAGTTTTTGTTGTTATAAAAATTCTACTATTCCATTAACAAAATAATGTGTATCACCATAGACTAATACCCTCCCGGAGGGGTATTAGTCTATGCCCTATGGCCTCACAAAATGTGAATACTCTGCATATAAGAATAGTTATTTAACATAGGTACTGTAAAACGGGGTTACTTCGACATGTTTTAGCTATAATTCGTGCTGTGTGAAAAAAACCATTCATCTTAAAAACTTGGCCTATGTGCCATCGTAACAATAGGGTCTTCCTGAAAAAAAATATTGTAACTTTTTTGTGTCTTACTGTAAAGTTTATAACCTGTAATTAAACATCTCATATACAAAACTTTTTTTTCTAATTGCAACATGTCAGGAAACAACATATAATATCGTAAAACTTTCAAATTTTGTCATGCAACCGACGACATGCCGATATTGGCCGAGCGTCGCATACGTCACTACGCGGGTTGCCGATCGGGAGTTATATTAGTGCATGACACTGATAGGAGTTCGATTCGACTTATTATGGCAATCTGCCATAAACTGAGTTCTGACTGGTTCGTAAAGGGGCAGTTAGATAGTCTGCCAAAGGTTGAAATGTTAATGGTCGCCGCCTTTTTCTCGAAAAGTGAGTTTTTCCATGCCACTCGTTTGAGTGGAGTCAAAGCCCAGAAGCAAATCTGTTATGGTTCATAGGAAGTATAACATCAAGTTTTGTGTGTATAATGCAAGGTATAGTGTAGGTGTCCACGCAACAGGAGTGAAAAAAAATTGTTATTTTTTTTAGCGGACTGTATTAAGAAAAATTACGCAAACAATATAAGTACACACCAATGCTCATCCACTTACCTCGAGCCGGATGTTTGTAGGTGTGGGGATCCCCCTTATCAGCTTATAGTAGTAGTACCCGGCACTATCCACTTAACGTAGAAAACCTTCGGTAAAATTGTAGTACGTTTATGTGTCTGCATTCGAAACGCCAACTCTCGTCTGCACTTTTCGTCGGCGCAGGTTTGTAGATAAAAACTCGTGTGTTTAAGATAAGTAATAGAATTTTGAATAAAGGAAAATTTCTCCGCAATGAAATAAATTAAAAATTATTAGAAAAATTAAATGGTTAATGTTGCGTCAACAGTAGGTGTCTAATAAAGTATGCACCTTACGGATTTCAACGAGAAAATTAGAGTGTTGGATATGTGGAAGTGAAAATAGAGAAAATTGTGTGCACTGTAAGGGCACAGATATGCCCAGAACAGAGTTCGAAATAAATCATATTCTGAATTGCAATTACAATATTACATATCGATGGATTTTCGTCGATAACTGACTGAAAGTAAATCGACATTATGTACTTTAATTAATTAGAATCGTCTTCACAATACAAATGGGATGTCAAACTCGTGGTATCACGTCGAACTTTTTTCGTATATTTCCTGTTGGAACCTTTATATACAATTTATTAGGTTCGCGATGACTTCTGCTATCACACCCAGGTGCAAATGCAATAATCATTCGACGCTTTTTTCAATGCTACGGCTGAGCGCCAATGTGCGTAGTGACGTCACAGCAACGTGGCGGTCATTCGAAACTTTTCAAACGCCGTTCATTTTAAAATCGTGTTTGCTAATCACAACGATTTCTCTTGACAAAAAAATTAGTACCAATAATTTTTTTAATATGCTTGGAGTTCATTTTCAAGGTTTTTGAAAAAACGCGGAAAACCCAATTGAACCTTTGGCTCTTTATAGACAAAAAAATTTTTCCCCCACCACCACCTTCTATATTTTTTTTGTGGGTTTTTAAGTGTCGAAGTTACACCGTGTAGTGGGGTAACTTCGACACCACAGTTAATTCCACAGAATGTCGAAGATGTGATTTTTCAGGGCAACTTCGACACCAAAATAGTAAACCATCATGAACTAGAAGCATTGGGAAATGGTTTAAAGAGCTATAATTAGGCAAATAAAACACAGAAAAAAGAAAATACAGTTTATTCTTCTCAAAAACTTTGGTAAGAAGCTGTTGGATATAAACATGAAAAACTAAAATAAAATTCTTCTAACTAAACGAAAACCTTAAATAACGTAACAACAGCATTATATAAATCTATATAGAACATGAAAACAACAGACAACAGTGATCACACTTACGACATGGAACTCGACTTTACGCCAATCGACGCGATGCGATTCCAAATGTTTAGATTTTCGTCAAGCTGCATTGCGTTGCATAGCGTTGGCAGGTGTAAATCTGCACGCGCACACGTGCATCTTTTTTTCTTTTAGTTTAGTTTAACAATGGAAGCAGAGCTAATTGACCATGTGCGAGAGCATCCCTGTCTATATGACATAAAAAGCAAATTTTATAGAGATCAGGCAATAAGGCAGGAGGCCTGGGAGGATATCGCCAATAGAATGTAACAGGTAAGTTAATACAAACATTTATTTAAGTACACGTACAGTTAACGAGAAGTAAAGTAAAATTGCAAATATGCATGAAATTTGTCACGTGTCACATATTTTGTCTTCCTCGTCGTACGCGTTCCACTTGCCATGGAACACTTCCAGCTTCTGACATAAAATAATCTTTGAATTTGTCCCTAACGTACATAGCTTGTTGAGTATAATTTTGCCTTAATCGACCGAGATTATATAAACCAGATTCAGCCTGATTGAAGTGGTCATTTTCGGGCTCGAAGTCCCTATTATCACAAAGTAAATTATGTAGACAACATGAAGCTAGAACAATAGTATCCACCTTATCTGGTTGTACCTCCATGTAACGTAGAAAAATTCTCCATCTAGCGCTTAAAATCCCAAAAGCATTCTCTACCACTCTTCGAGCCCTGGATAATCGATAATTGAATATCTTATTAGCTTCATTACCTGCAATATTTTGTCTGCTATAAGGTCGAAGAAGGTAGTTTTTTAATGGAAATGCTTCATCTCCTACTATCACCAACGGTAATGCTTCTCCGCCTTCAACTAATGGCTTATCATGAGGTACGTTCATACTCTTGCTAGCTAATGATTTCCCAAGTTGAGAATTACTAAATATAGCCCCATCACTATTTCGACCGTAAGAACCTACATCAATTGCAATAAACTTGTAGTTGGCATCTACCAGTGCAAGAAGGACAATAGAGTAGTTTCCCTTATAATTATAAAAATCCGATCCGCTATTTATGGGACATCGTATGTTGATGTGCTTCCCATCAAGGGCTCCTAAACAGTTGGGGAAGTTCCATATATTCTTATAGCCTTCTGTAATTGTACGCCAAGTTTCTTCAGTAGGAGGTGGCATTACTATAGGGCCCAGCATCTTTCCAATGACTTCGCAAACTTCATATATAATACTTCGTACTGTACTGAATCCCATTTTGTAGCTGAATCCGAGAGAACGAAATGAATTTCCTGTAGCCAAAAATCTGAAAATCAGATATACCAATTGTTAATGATGTTTCTTTTATGTTTTAGCGGATGCAGTGAAAGCTTTGTGGGTGAAGTTAAGAAACGCGTTTATAGCGGCGAAGAAAAGAAGAAAAACAAAAAGCGGTCAATCAGCAAGAAAGATTGCTGCTTGGAAGTATGAACAAGAAATGTCTTTTTTAATTCCTTTTTTGGAAATGAGAGAGACATCAAGCAACTTAGAAAAAGTAACCAATGTGGAAGAAGAGGAAGAAGAGAGCCTTGATCCTGAAGATACACTGGACTCTGAAGAGGTCTCTCACACCCAGGAGCATGAGGGTGGAGAGAACAAGACACCAACTCGCGTAACGCCAGTGAAGATGCGTAAGCATCAGAATCCTGCGCAAGAGATGGTGCAAATAATGAAAAGGAATGCCGAAATGCGAATCAAGCGGCATGAGAATGACATAAAACATGATGAGGTGGATATGTTTTACTTGAGCATGGCGAAAACTGTAAAACGTCTACCTCAATTGGAGCAGGCGAATATTCGTATGGCATTATGTCAGTTGGTGTCAGAAGCGGAAATTAGGGGTCTACAAGGAATTCCGGAACGTTCCACTTCTTCCTCCTCCATGTCAACTTTCACTTCGTCGTCTGCTCCTAGTCCAAATGTGGATCAAAGATCGTACACAGAACAATTATTTTGGGGACATGAACCAATACCATAATTTGTAAATAAATGTTGTAAATTTGTTATTAAACGTAACTTACCTTAAGCAAACAGCTAGTCTTTCTTTGGTTCCAATTGCGCGTCGAAATTTTGAGTCAATTTTTCTAATCTTGTCTTTGATTAAATCGTGGAGATAATTGAACTGATTCTTGCTCATACGAAAGTACATGTGGAATCGATCACTATTCTCTTCTTTTTCCAAAATCTTAATTAAGGTATGATATTCACCATCGTTTTCTCTATTCAAATTAATTTCGTGTACCCACACACTTCTTCTTTTACAATGCGCTTCTATGCACATAATAGCCACGCACGCTTCCTCAATTTCTTCTTCGTATTCATCGGAACTACCCAAATCCATCTTATGTCGTCTGTTACTTTTGATGAACTGGAGATGACTGTATGTATTTTATGGTAAGTGAAGTGGCGTTCCGTTGCGTGACGGCGCGTCGCATCGTTCAAATATGCACACACAGGAAAACTAACGAAAATATGGCGTAACGTCGCGTCGCTTCGCGTCACCTATATATGTTTCCGGCTTTAGTCTTCGTCGAAACAAATGGGACACTCGTATCTCGCTTGTTTGGATCCCTTGTTGCAGTATCCACAAACCCACTTTCCACAGTTCACACACTTGATCCCAAGACTTTTTATATGTGTACTAGGAGTATGGAACCAAACAAATGCAACAACAATTGCATGAAGGACATTCATATTGCGGGTCCTTGGAGCCATCATTGTAAATACCGCATACCCACTTTAAACAAGAAACGCAACAAATCCACTCTGTCTCTGTCAGTGTAGGTTGCGTAAGAACATTTGCATATAGAGCAGGAAGAATCGGAGTCAGTGTCGACAATGTCTGTCTTGTTTCGGCGAGCTCTGGACGGTCCAGGTTTATCAGGAGCAACGGTCTTTGATTTTTTTGGTTTGATGGGGAGTCTTGTCTTTGGTTTCTTCGTAGTTGGAGTTGCATCAACAAAAATTTTTGGTAAATCCATTGGTGAGTCTAAACGGGTTGGAGTGCTGTTTCAACTGATCTTTGCATCTGCTGGCCTGGTCTTGCAGACACTTGTTTTCCCTTTTGAGAGAATTTGTCGGTTCCTTGGAATATCCTCTAGCCTCCTGCAAAAATTCTAAGAAACTTGAATCTAGCACTCTCTCGGAATCCGGCTTTGCGCCAGGAATTTTCGCCAAAACTTTTTCAGGATTAAATGGGCTCAGCCCTGTTGCTCTAAAGCCAGATTGAAGATTTGTAGCAGACGTGTTTTCAATATGGAACCACAATCTATTTACGATGCTTGGGAAATGTTCTTTCGGGATGCTTCCTTTTCGACGACATTCCTTTCTCCATAAATCCAGAATTTCGCGCCATTTCCGCTTCATGGGGGCAAAAAAACTGACGTCCAGAGGTTGCATCAAATGCGTTGAATTTGATGGTAGGGGGTCATATAAATATTATTTTCTTCAGCTGCTTCAACAACGCGAGGGGAAAAGTGTGACGCAAGATTATCTCCAATCACAACTTTTGTTTGTTCATGGGTGCTCTTAGCATTAATGTGAGGAATCAAAACATCAAAAAACCATTGTTCGAATGTGTTTATATCGAACCACCCACTTGGCGTCACCCGATAAATTGCGCCTGCAGGACCTCCCTTACTCCAATTTTCGTACAGGTGTTTGTGCCTTATACACGACCATGGGAGGAAGCAAGTCCCCATTAGCTGATCCGCAAACCATGATGCTGATCGATGTCCTCGAGTGCTCTTGAACTCGTTCGACTCTCTTGGTTCCTCTGGGCACCAACACTTTCTTCGAACCAGGGTCATCAGTGATATTCGTCTCATCATAATTGTAAACATATTATATTACATTATACATTATATTCTAAGATGTCTCTTATGTTCTCAAAAAATTCTTGAAGTTGCTGCTTTCAGAAATTCCTCTCTGTAATACAGGTACATACAGGGTGACAATTTGAAAACTTACCACCCCTCATATCGACAAATAGGTATCAAACCAGTTTAATTAAGACACCAGCATCACATCCATATAAATTCTACAAATTTTTTGCGGGTTATATATATATATATATATATATATATATATATATAAAATTTAGTTAGTGAACCGGTAAATCTAAAAAATTTAAACTTTTTCAGGTTCGCAACCGCGTAATTGTCACAATTGGAACTTTCAGATTTTAAAGTATACGGGCCTATATATATATATATATACAGTTGCTGGGGGAAGTTATGAAATGATCTGGAACCCTTACAAATAAGGGTTGAAAAATGGGTTTATATAGGCAACTTAAACAACAGGATTGTGCAGCACAAGTTGCCTACAAACTCAATATTTTTGGCGGCTATATGATGACACAACCGCAAAATCCTTTACGTCAAGAAAGAACAGCTGGTAAGAAGTTTGATTAAAGTTGCCAATTAATTGTAGGATTTGAGGACTTGTACAAAAGTGGTCTGTATTTTTTATTTATCGGGGAAGCTCATTTATTATTTCTAGGAGCCGTTGCCTCTGTTTCCTTCCAACTTTAACGAAAGGGGGCAACGGCTCGTTTCTTTTGAATGGTTGAACCACACTGGCCCCGACGTTGAAAGTAAACCTATCAAACAACTGTACGGTATACAATGTGTGACGTGTTCGTTGGGCCGTGGCGACGACTCGGCCTAGCCAGTACGCCTTGAACCGTTCCTTAGCCGAGACCAAGTCGCCGATCTGAATGTCACGGGGTGAAGGTGGTGGGTTGCGTGGTGGGGGTGTGGATGGACATGCAGATGGAGATGGAGCGGCAGGTGGTGGCGGTGACGTAGCCGAAAGTGGGCTCGATTTTTTAAATTTCCTTCAGAACCAAGTAGGCAAAAATTATGGGTAAAAAATAGTGGAAATTTGAACCTACTTGACATACCTAATGAACAATTAGAAAATAAACTTATATGTGAAAAACATTTTGATCCAAGTGTAATCATATGTGGCAGTTCGAAAAGGAAATTAGTTAGACATGCTTGTACCGTACCAATTCGGTGCGGCGGAAACGCCATGCTCTTCTAGAAATGCTACAGAAGATGAACTCTCTGTAAAGCAGCCTATTACGAAAGTGTATTCAAATAAGACATTTATCGCAAGCCGAATCTGACAAAACGTAATTTAGAACAGGAGGAAGTGCATTATCTGACACCTACCAAAAAAGACGAGTAAGTGTACCTACTTTTTTCAGATTTCAAAATGTAAATATCACGTTATAGAATTTGCCTTTTTGGCACGTACTGAAATAAAATAGTAGCAAGTTGTAGATATACAGGTAGGAGCCCATTCGACTAACACGGTTATCCTCATTCCTCATTGTTAAGTAATGTCCTATTGTTTATAATTATCTGTGACGGTTGTCGAAAGAAATCAATACAAAATGATGCGTACAAAAAAACTTTTTGGTCCATTTATTCATAAAGAGTAATTTGTTAAATTTGTTAAATTGTTAAATCGAACCCTCCCCCCTACAAGATACAACAGTTCCTGTTAAGACGAATACTGCATCTGTAGAGCAATATCCGCGTCGAGAAAAAAAGTTGTTGCGAAAACTATCGGCAAAAAACGCGTTACTAGTTAACAGTAGAATGAAACGGGAATTAACCGCCATGTCCGGAAGAAATGTTCTGAGCGGTGTTCTAAAAAACCATTCCAAAGATGCCCAAACATTGATAAATATGACTTGATTTCATAAAAGCAATACTAATTGGACCTCTCAAGAATTAACTCTAGCGATATCATATTACTAAAATCACAGACATTGCATAAATACACAAGATAAAATACAAAAATACCCTTACCATCAACACGCCCCATTACGCGACGGTTACAAGTGTTTCATTTGACCACCGGTGTCGAAACTACATTGATAACCAAATTTGTCACAAAAGTTACCACTCTTGATAATAAGGATAAACACTGCGTATTACTTTTCGATGAAATGTCACTTAAAAAGTATCTGCAGTATAACAAAACATTAGATCTTATAGAAGGGTTCCAAGATCTTGAACATTTGGGACGCTCTTCCAAGATAGCTAGTCAGAATCTAGTTTTTATGGTACGTGGTTTGTCAACCTTCGGTGTCGGGCTTTTTCGCCAAAATATGAAAATAAACTCATGCAGTTTTTAGACAACATGCTTTCAAAAAAATTATCGGTAATTATGATGCACTTGTGCAATTACCTACGATACCCTAAAATTGAATGAATTGTAGCAATTATAGCTATTAAGATAACTAGGTGTTTTGTAGGTACTTTAAAGGACGATGCCCATCTAAATACGAGCGACCGAAAGGAGCGAGGTTCTAACAGGCAAAGTCCTTTAAACTCATCGTGTTATCTTCTAGATTCTTTATAACACTGAAGCATATTTTATCAGAATACGTCTTTTATTAATATTTTATTACGAGAGAAAAATATTTCTCAAGATTGGCATAGGTAGAATCAACAACATGAGGTACGAAAAATTAAGCAGCGTACTTGAAGTAGTGTATAAAGGACGTTGCCATTGACGACGTCCTTTACGTAAGAAACAATGAATTTTATAATAGTTATATGTAGTAAGGGCATAAAAGTGATGATTATATTCTATAATCTACTTTTTAAACTTAAACGAATACTTCTTATTGCTTTTGCAGCATGTAAGTAATTCCTTTTGTTCGTCTCTTTTAATGTATTCAGTAAATTCCTGACATGACATGTTGAAATTCAATTTCGTACAAAGTTCAGCTTTCACCAAATCTACACGCATTCGATTCCGTTCATCTGTCCATAGGTTCGACATCAGAGAAAAAACTCGCTCTACATAGGCATTGCTAACTGGCACAGACAAAATTCTCGAGACGATTTTGTACAGCTCTACGGAAAAATCTGCGAAGTTGATTTCAAGTTTGAGTTTGTCTAGCGTTGACTTCAAAATATCAATTTCATCAAAAAGGGCATCCTGATTAACGTCAATACGACATGCTGTAACAGTTTCCATTATTTGGTTGAACGAAATGGAACCATTTGTTCTAATGTCGATGCTTGAAAAATGGTTGAAAGGTGAATTTTCAAAATCATAAAACTTGCTTAGGTAATCTAGAGTTCTCTGATAAACCTCGGTAGCTTCTTTTTCAAACTTGCGTTTTTCTTGAGGACCGAGTTTGTTTAAGGCGAACTTAACCTTGCTTCCAAAAAAATGTTCGTTCATTCTAGAAGTGATTTTAGTCCTCAATGCGTTCATTACTGCGTGTACTTCCAGAGCTCGTTAACGAATTGCTTTCCAGTTTTTAAATCGAAGTATTCAAAACGTATTCATAACACTCAGCAAAACTTAAATTAGCGTTGATATCTTCTTCCATTTCGTTTTGTTGAGTTTTAATGAACTCCCATACATTTTTGTTGCATTGGTCTTCTCCTAATTCCAAAAAATACTTCTTAACGGCAGGCCAAGACTTAATCAGTCGTTCAAGGGCTTTAAACAAAGATAGCCATCTTGTCACGACGTGTCTTAAAACGTTTTGATATTCTAAGTCTAAAAACTCAAAGCATTGCTTAAGATCAGCATTCTTTTTTGCGGAATTAGAAAATTCAGCATACACTTTAAGTACTAAATTTTCAAGTAGCATTTCTACCCGCATTGTGTATCACATGACAGTTACAGTTTGCCTTCAAAATATTGGGATTCATAGAACGCAACTTCTGGTAAACTGAATTGTGGACGCCATAGTTAACGGATGCATTATCTGCACTGTACGAACTCAAGTTTTCAATGTTTAGACCGCACTTTGTCAAAGTATTATTGATATCTCCAGTGATAGCCGCGGAACTTTCATCGTTGTCTTCATAAAATCTATCAACTTATCTTGAATTCCATTTTTCTTACTAAAATAGCGGACAGCAATAGGAAAAAGCTTCTGATTGCCCTTGTTTGAGGCGTCGCAACTAATAGAATATGAAATGGGTTGATCCGTTCCCGCTCCTAGTTCTACAAGGCAGTCTTCAATGGATTTTGGCCCGAACACATTTTCCACAATTGATTCGCTTTTAGTACGGCCACAATGAATCATTTTGGCCAAACTAGAATCCTTGTAGATGAATGAATTTAGTTTTATGCTGCAGTCAATGCTTCGATAGCTATGGTGATGATTCAGTCCGTGGTATATTTGGGCAACCTCTGCAATTGTGACCGCATGGTCTTCTTCAGAATACTTTTTTGGCAAAAATGCCGTTAGAAGTTGATTCGAAGTTTAAGTTTTCGTCCAACTTTGGTGTTTTTTGCTGTTAAGATGCATTTTTAGAGCTTTCTCGCCGTCGTGTTTTACTGTGAATTTTACATTGCAGGTACGGCATTTTGCAGTAAATTCATCGACTTTTGCGACCCATTTATTGTAAAGGTCATTATCGCACCAGCTATTATTGAATGTGGTAAAATAATGCCGTGCTTTTTTAGAAGTTGAGGGTTTGGGCTCTGTGTCTTCTTCTTCGATGCTTTAGTTTAGGGGATATTCTTAATGAGAAAGATAAGAAAAACAAGGTGCTGATTTTACTGACCTGATTGTACGTACAATGAACTAATTATAGACAGTTCTGCCAGTCTAACAACCTGCTGCATTGCTATCGCCACAACTACCCGCTTGCGACTGCGAATTTTATTTTGTTCAGTAATATGGCGACCGTTTCCGCCTACGCTCGTGCTATTCCGGTTAGTCATACTTGTAGCACTAATTAATAATAATAATAATAATATATAATTCGTGTTGCTATACATATTGTACTTACACATGTCAAGGTTGTACTGGAGTGAAGTTAAAACAGGTTACAATTCACATTAAAGTTTACAATTTAAAAACTCATCGTAAGAATAAAAGGAGTGAGATATCAACAGTTGCTTGATGACTAGTTTAAATTGGTGCAGTGGTAAAGACCGTATTTTTGGGGGCAGTTTATTATAAAATTTGTGAGACAAATAGTTTGGGCCATTTTGTCATAACTTTAACCTAAAATGATCTGTTATGAGGTTATTGTTGTCTCTTGTTTCATAATGGTGTAGATCTTTATGTTTTGTATACTGAGCTATGTTTTTTTTTATATGTATTAGACATTGGTAAATAAATTGACAAGGTAATGTCAGAATTCTTAATTTTATAAAACTGTCTTTGCATTCTTCGCGATACCCTATGTTGGCAATAATTATTGTTCTTATAGCTTTCCTCTGCAATCGGAAAATTCTATGTCGCCCAGCTGAATGTCCCCAATTGAGAGCCGCATACGACATAATGGAGTGGAAAGTGGAAAAGTATACTACGCGCAAAACATGAGGCGAAACTGATAGTTTTAGGTTTCTTAGCATGAAGATATTAGTAGTTAGTTTTGCTGCTAGCTGGTTCGTGTGTTCTATCCAGTTTAGTTTTTTGTCTAAGGTGACCCCTAAAAAAGATACCGATTTTGTATTTTCCTCTTCTTGGGTTTGTTTTAATGTGAAAATCATACGCTGTGTTTTATCTATGTTTAGAAGCAGCTGATTTGCTGCGAACCAATCCCGAGCCTTGAATTGTATCTCGTTGCTACAGTATTCTAATTCATTTAAGTTTTTTCCATTTAATGTTATCGTGGTATCATCAGCATAATGACTGATAGTGATATTATTATCTACATTCAGACAATTTGAAAAGTTGTTGATGTAAATTATAAAAAGCAACGGACCTAATATACTACCCTGGGGGATACCAACTTTAATTGGCAATAACTTTGAAAGGTCATTAGTGTTAACTGCTTGATACCTGCCCTTTAAGTACGAATGTATTAAATTAACGCTGTTGGAATCAAAGTTATATTTTGTGAGCTTTTGAAGTAAAATATCGTGCGCAACGCAATCAAAAGCCGTTGATAAATCTAAAAAGATCGATAACGAGTATTTTTTGTTTTCAAAGGCGTCTAGTGTTTCTTGAGTGAATTTAGAAATTGCTGTTGAAGTACTCATGTTCTTCCTAAAGCCAAACTGATTGTTGAAGAGATTGTTGGTTTCGAAATAGTCTATGACTTGTAGCGCAAGAGCTTTTTCAAAAATTTTTGAGAGGACCGGTAAAAGAGCAATGGGTCTATAATTGGTCGGTTTATTTGGGTCGCCTTTTTTAAAAATCGGCACTACCTTAGCTACTTTAAGTTTCTCTGGGAAAACACTTTCGGAGATACATAAATTAATTAGTTTTGTTAGTGGTGAAACCAAGCTTGATACATTTTTTTTATGACGTATGAGCAAAGACCGTCAATATCCTTTGTTTTAGAAGATTTCATGGATCGGATAATGTTACGAATGTGGTTAGGTGACACAGTTTTGAATTTAAAATTTACATTTTGAGGGCAATTTACGTTGTTTTTAATTAATTTTTCATTAACGACAGGTAAATGGGTAATTATCTCATTTGCGGCATTAACAAAGTAGTCGTTAAACTCATTTGGGGATATGCTGCAATTATTTTTTGAATTTTTATTTTTACGGTTGCAGTTATCATTGACGATTTTCCATACTGTTTTATTTGTGTTTGTCGAATTTGAGATTACCTTATCGGTGGCTCTGATTTTATATTTTCTAAGGTTAATTCTATACTGCCGCTTATAATCCCTTTTTATTTTAGACAGGTTGGGATAAATATCATTAAATTTACAGTGTAAGTCATCAAGCATCTTCAATGTCTCCCGCATTTGCTTTAATTCAGAATTGAACCACTTGACTTGGTTGTCGCGGATTCGGGTTTTGAGGCTTATTTCGGGGAAGGCTATATTGTGGGCGTCTACCACATTTTGAAGAAAAATATTAAATTTGTCATTGATATTCTCAAGAGGATTATCAATGTAATTAAATTTTAGATTAGTTAATATATTATGAATTACGTTACAACCACGCCAAGTGATCGGTCGGTAGATATTTGAGACAACATTATTTATTTGATCATTGTTTGGCGGTAATTTTATTTGAATATATTGCGCGTGATGATCAGACAAATACGCCTTAACCGAACAGGCTAAATAGTCATTGAAGCCGAAATTAATAAAAATGTTATCGATGCAGTTGTTAAGTCTGGTGTTTGAGTTTATCGTTTGTAAAAAACCAAAAGAACTAAACAGTCGCCCACTTTCACAGCGTTTACGTCAGTCGTACCAAACTTCACATTAAAATCTCCCGAGATTATTGAATTCTTATTTCGTATTTTAGTCAGAACGGATTCTAGCGTTTCAAGAAATGTATTAATGTCACCCGATGGTGGCCTATAGAAAGTTATTATATACACATTTTGTATTTTAACCGCAGTTAGTTCTGCATGATTTTCTATAGCAAGTGAATTTAAATCGTATGGGATCATAAAATCTTGTTGACCGTTCGTCATGATTAGAACCCCACCGTGTTGCGTTTTCACTCTGCTGAAGGCAGATGTAGTAGTCCACTTTCCACATCTTACCGAGTTTATTTCGACATCTTTGAGCCAGTGTTCACTTAGACAAACCACATTGTAATCTATCTCACTACTGTTTAGATATGATAGAGATAATTAGGTACTAACTACCCAGTTAATAAACGCTGTCGCTTGCGTTGCGCCCCGCAACCGCAACCATGTTTTCTATTCTGTAATCGGAATCGCGGGCACTATTATAATTTTAATTAAACAAAAAACGTTTGAAAAGCTATAACCCGGAGAACATTATACTAAACCCGGAGCCCGGAGATCAGGCGTAAGAACCCGGAAACTCCGGGTCAAACTCGGAGGGGTGGTCACGCTATCGACACACCGCTGGACTATTTGCAACGCCAACTGGCTAAGAGCCGAAGCGGTTCAATATTAGTGTGCAAAATTAACAGATTTCTTGGCGCTACCTCTCTAGTTCCCTCGTTGTCGCCTTCAGAATTATGTATCAGCAGCGTACCCCTCTAGCCCCGTGGAGACGGGCCGGGTTCCTAGTTGGCTAGAACCTAAAATACCTGATATACAAGATAACTCAAAGATTATGGGCGCCACCAGCTCTAAACTGCACTCCGCTGCTGAATTTAACGGAAGCTGGGCCGTAGATGGATGGTAAGACTCCAGCGACAACTTCGTCCCCAATTTGACTACACACCTCTAGGGCCAAAACACATACACATCCACGTGACTAGTCTTATTTAATTTAGTATACAAAATGTCAGCTCGAGTTACACAACAAAACCCCCTTTATATATATATATATATATATATATATATAAAGGGGGTTTTTTGTGTAACTCTAGCTGACATTTTTATACTATATATAATATTATATATATATATATATATATATATATATATATATACTATATATATATATATATATATAAAACTTCAATTATCGCTAATTCGCAGCACTGTTTTAGATTTGTACCCATATTCATCGCTAACGTTGGTGATTCGTAGAACTCCGACTCCGCATTATATTTTGCAACATTTTTCGTAGCAGTCGTCAGCATATCGTAATGTTGTGGTTTGAGAACATCAAACATTGTCTTCATCGATGTGTCTAACTTTCGGATTTCAATTAGGAAGCGTGCCACCTCTCTCATCTTTCTAGAAACGACATTGATGTGGTGCTTTTCACGATGGGCCTTCAAATATTGAGCATCGAACGCGCATATTAGAGGATCTTTCTTTGCAACTAACGAGACATCATCGGGTCTCATTCTTTTAAATACCAACTCTACTAAATTTTTATCAATTTTTAGGTTTCTGACTAAGAATGTTTGAGCATCAGCTTGATTACATGTTCCGTTCGCCTGTTTACATCTTTTGCTATGCTTCCAAAGGCTCTTGGCAGCATAAAAACCAAAACAATACTTGCACGGCAGTATAGCTGTGTTTAATAAGGGTTTCCTTATTGGTTTCCCACATTCACTGTTGTTAATAAAATTCCCTCTTTTTCGTAGTGCGGTAAGTAGATCCTTTCTCTCCTTAGATTTCGCAGGATAAGCGGCAATTTTCTGAACCTCATGCTCACAATTATGATTGCGGAAGATGTGACGTGCAAAATTTAATACATCTGTTTCACAGAAGTAGCAATAATCTTTCTCATAAACCTTTTTCCGTTTTAGTTGTTTTACAGGGAGATTGTCAAAAGTGTTGCTTGGTTTAGTTGAAGCTAATATCAGCAGAGCTAGTCACTACAATGTTGCTGATAATATTTATTTTAGGTTTTTCTCTACTTTGGTCTGACTCTTTTTCACTTTCTTCATCGCTGGTCTATGTAATTAAACACCACCATGTAATAGAATCAAGATCAGAAATTGCAAGACTTACCTCACTTCCTACCTCAGATGGCACATATTCTGAGTCACTGCCGGAATCTTTATCCTCCGAAGGCAAATCGGGTAAGTCGTCTAGTTCATAGGATGCATCATCAGCAGTGTCCTTCAACTGTAAAATTTCGGATTAAATATATTTCGTACTAATTACCTACTTATGTTCGGTATAACCTGATTTTCTGTGTTATCAGAAGATGAACTGACATTCACTTCATGTAGATCTTTTGTTTGAGAAGAGGCATTATCGGCAGTTATCCAACTAGAAAATTGCAAACTAAGATTTTTTGTGCCCCTTATTTATGTTTGTCTCACCTTATTTTTTGTGTTATCGGAAGATGAACTCACTTAACGACTTGTACAATTAATGATGGTGGGTCGGGAGGACTTAAGGTTACGTTGCACATCCTTCGATGTGTAGAAGGTTTACAGGTCTGAAATTTTTAGTGTTGATTATCAAATCAAAGGCGGTAATGTTACACTTACAGGAACGTGGAGTGGTGTTGCCTCTTTCGTTGGAGATTTCTGAAAATGCATATTAAAATAACATTAGAAGGTTAAAATTTCGTGCACGAATTCTGGAGCGGTCATTTTGAGGAATTTCGTGCTCAATTTTTTTTATTGTGTAGACAAGGGATGAAACTACGTACGTGTATAAACACTTTTTTAAAATTTACTCTAGTGCACTTTCTATCTCAATTTGAATATGGTCAAAATTAAGTAAACTTTAACGCCGGATATCGTAACAATTATTTAAAAAGTGCTTCTACACGTACGTAGTTTTATCCTTTGTCTACACAATAAAAAAATTGAGCACACAATTCTTAAAAATGACGACTCCTGAATTCGTGCACGATACCCTTATATACGGTTAAAATTCAGCCGCGTAGGATCACCCTTAAGGTTAATCAAAGATTAAAAATATTATAATGTTCACAAACCTTGATTATGAGATCAGATGTTTCCCACTCTAATATGTTTAATCATGGTCGGTTTCACAAACTATGATTAAGGTTAATCACTGATTAAAGATATTAGAATGGGAAACATCTGATCTCATAATCAAAGTTGGTTAACATTCTAATATTTTTTATCTTTGATTAACCTTAACCATCGTTTGTGAAACCTGGCATAAATCTCCAGTTGTTGGCTCCCATAATTGTTCTAAAATATTAAACCTATTTATTTATTTTTTGTAGATTGGAGAATTATTTTTTTCCTTTTTTTGTATGCGAAAATCGGAGGAATTGGAAAACTGACACTTTTATAGAATTCAATTACACTATGGAATAATGAAACATGAGCGCTTATTAGACGAACCCCATCTCCAGCATAACACCACCTTCATTTCTAATATTTTTTCTGTGATTAAATATTTTTTCTAAATATCAAAAGTTTAATAACCGCTTATTTGTTTCTATTATTCCATTGAATCACTAATTTAAATTTAGCATTTTAATCCCTATGCTGTGCAGTGCAAGTCACCGCCCGGTGTAATATTACACATTACATTACTTCAGAATTCGAAGGATTTTATTCTGTTGCAGGTGAAGACGAGAAATTATAAGCCATTCATTCGGTTCAGACATTTCATGACAGCACCATGAAGGCATACGTAAACAAAATTTAAAATTTTAGCCTTGAAGTTCAATTGATAGTATAAGGAAAACCAGATCATTTAACTTTAAACTACTTAGCACAAAACGACAATTTATGTTTATCTCATTCAACTTTTCGTTATAGTTACTCAAGAAACCATATTATCTTTAAACAAATAATGTCGTTGTATATCACTTCGTTTCGTCATCCAAGATATCATCCAATACCTTTTCAATATCTTCTGGAAGCGGTGGATCTTCAGATTCCTCGCTTGTGAAAGTTTCATTTGCTTCTCTATAATTCAATGGTGTAACTAAGCCCTAAATTCTGGCAGCTCTTGTTGAAGATCTGCGTTCCATCCTGTAATTTATATTTAAGAGCAATTACGATAATGAGGCTAGTCAATATAGGAATGTAAGCGCAAATTAGGATAGTTCCGATTCATGTTGTTGAGACCACTACGGGTACATATAAAAGCAAATTTGCTATCCCAAAAGAACACATCCGTGCACATTGCTTTGTTTTTAAATCACACACTAAATTTTTTATTGTATCAAAGTAGATTACATCTAGCATGATAGGATCCGGTTCTTGCCCCAATATAGAATTTATACAACCCATACTAACAACACATTAAAAAAACATACCCTAATTTTTGCTATTTTGTCTTTTTGAATGTCGATATTGGCTGACCAAAATTATATTTATTTACCTTTAATACGTACCTTCGCAAATGTCCACAGAGAAAAATTCGTACAACACTTTTAACTCGAACTTTATATTCATCAAACAAACACGGTAAAATGAATGTAACACGATGCAGACAGAATTCGCTCTTCAAAACTCGCAAGAAAGCAAATCTATAAATAGAATTATATGTGTGAATTAATAGTCATCAACGTGGCAACGTTGCTGGACGTTGGATGTATAGCAAAAACATCATAAAACATACGAAGGTGTATATCGCGGACGTCCGATGTCTTCCAAAGGGAATGGACGCAGGATAGTTAGTACGTTAAATTGAAAAAAAAATATTACAGAATACCACGGTAAGTATATACCATAAAACTCTTATAAATAGCGTATATCGTCGGCCTAATGTGAAAATTGCACATCTCCAAAAACCCAAATTTTACAGGGGAACGAAAAAACAGGTTAATTCTTTTGGGAAAAGAATGTACTTGTTTTATATCAATAAAAGATGAAAAAATATTATTAGTGTGCTCTCCTGTAGTGATTTTAGTCATTTTCAAATAATTGTTATAAAAATAAAGGAGTTATGCAAATTTCATTTTCAGATGCAGTATGAAATGGGACTTATTCCATTTTCACATAAAAACCAAACATTTTAAAACGATATTTATTTATATTTCGAATGCATAAAAAGCTGTTTGAATGGAATATTCAAAATTCGTTAAACAAACATAGTTAAAGAGTATGTAAACAAAAGTAAAGTGTAGGTATTATTCATGTCTTAAATTGTCATAAAAATTATGATAATCCTTTTCGAGAGACTTTTTCAAAAACATGAGATGTTCAAACTTTTCATTTTTGATTTTTAGGGGCTCGCTGTACAATGCTGGTAGAGAATTATTTGGTACACCTTTATTAAGATTTTTTTTCAACCTCATGGGCATTACTTCATATTCCTCAGAATGCTTAATCTTAAATTCAATTTGGCCATCTGAATTATATTTCAGAGCTCTTAAGTTATTTACCGTAGGGTCACCAACTTTATATCCAGGTCTTATTGATTTTATTAAATTCAGTTTAGAATAATCTTTAAAGAATGTGTGATCCAAATAGCTCACGTGGTATGGTTTCGGATTTTTTCGGGCCAATTTACATAAGGATACGTAATCAGCCGGCACGTTAATGGTTCTTCCCCTCAATTTTCGCTCTATGGTTGAATGCATGGAGTCACACTCCATCTGAGTGTGTCCCTTTTCTAAGTATTTCTGAATGATACAAACCTGTTTCTCGATCGCCAAGTTTAATAAGGCGTTGCTCAAAGTGCAATTACGATTTTGGGCGCTACAGCCATCACTGAATAATATTATTTGTTGGGTGGGCTCAAGCTGAGGAATCACTTCATTAATTAAAAAATTACTTATGATCGACGCAAAGCAATTAGCACCAAGCTCGCCTTCGCCCTCGTGCCAAAGATAACAATACCCATCTTTAGAGTGCATATCAAAAATAGTAAAATTATGCACAATTAGCTTTGTGCGATAATACAGAGCCGACACGTTTGACCTTGGGCACAGTAATACCGATTGGAGGTCCATTGTAAAAACCCTATTCTTTGAATTTTTATCATTTGCCTTCGCTGCTCGCGCTTCTTCTTTCTTGGCAATGTGTTCCATGTAAACAGTTTCCTCTACATTTTTGGTCTTATAGCCTACGCAGACATCACATTCGTCTTTTTTTGGCATGAATAAGGATAAATTTAAATCTTCAAACGTGTTGGAGAATGTGGCACTACATAAAGGATTTATTTTTTCTTCTACACACCAATCCCTATAAAGTGCGTAAACTTCTGATTTTGCTTTAAACAATGGCTCTAAATATAATTTTGTTGAAGATTTTCGACAGTAATGCGATTCGAGCTTAGGGAGGTCATCTAAAAATCTTTTTAATTTTATTTTCTCTTGTTTAAAACGGTCATGCCTCTTTTCTGCACTTGTTGTAGTGTGTTGGTCTTGATCATTTTTAGCAGGGCTAGTTAATTCATTTTTTACCCATTCTGAAATTGTTCGTATGGAAACGCCCAACGTATTACAAAACATCACCTTGCATACTATAATTTGTTCCTTTGTGGTTCTAAGAAAGTATGTATACGAACTTGTCCTCTGACTTACCTCTGGATCATTTCTATTTCTGGCTCTCTTTGTGCTCTTTTTGTAGACTCTTGCAGATACATACCGTTTTTTTTCTGCCCAGGAGAGATACCAAAATTTTAAAAAAATAGATTTTCGATCTTCATTTGTTAATTTGTAACACTGAATACTCATTTCATTGCCCATTTTTGTTAATTTATGGACACATTGACATCTTTCTTTCATTGCTCTTTCATTTTTCATAACATCAAACTTGTTTTCCTTTCTTCCCATGTACACAGTGCCCTTTTCTCTATTCTTCTTGTTTATATTATATTTCCAAGAAGTGGGATCGGACAATCTTTTTTTCTTCCTTTTTCGCACATTTGCTATATTAGGATCATTTTCGTCTTCGGAGGTATCCATCTCATACGTTGGATCGGTGCTGTTGTTGTCAACTTCTTCAGGATTATGTGACATTTTCTCTTCATCTTTACGTCTAGTATAATTTGCTGTATTTTTCACTTGCTCTAAAAGATTAGCCGGTTCTTCTGCCACAAAGTGGTTATCTTCTGTTTGCTCAGTTTCATGTATTGCGTTATTTATCAAACTGGGCGATAAATCATTTCCTGCTCCTTCTTGCTCAAAAAGTTGGTTTGTTATTTCAATCTCTTCGGTAAGTGCTACAATAGCAGATTGTAGATCCACTTCAGTTGCTTCTATGAAATAATTTTCATTCTCAACATTTCGTCTCTCGTTTAAAACACTGGTAGGCTGTTGTGCTAAAGTCAGTATTTTGAAGCTCTTCGACCTACGATCCATAGCTAAAAGAAAATTAATAATTTTTATTTGTATTTTTGCTTGTATTTTTTTCACCCCGAAGTTAAAAACAGAAATCAAAAACATTAAATTTGTTAAATACTGAGAGGATTTAAAATTTAAAAATTGGTCAATTTAGGCATAATTCAAAACAAAGCTGCAAACAAGCAGATTTAAATCTGTAACATGCATAACTCCTATCAGCTGTACAAATATTAGTTATGTGAAAATTGCACAACTCCTTCTGCTAAGAAAAAGGCGTATTATTTACACTGCTATTGATTTCAACAAATGTGTAAAGTTTTTGGTCTATTTAAAAGGGTTTATCCAACACCTCTATGTTATCCAGTCATTATCATGACGAAATTAAACGAGTAAGGTATAATATAACCCACTAATGAGTTATGGACGTAAAATAACTCACTAGCAAGATAAAGTACAGGAACCATAAGTAAATCCATATAAATTTTCTGACTAAATTTTTTGTTGTTTATTATTCCCCATAGCAACGAATTATTGCTTTTGTATTCCATGCACTCTTGCTTTTCGCGGAACACGCAATTTTTAAGATTTCCACGTTTTAAACCAGCTTGAGGAGGTGTTGGATAAAGTTTTGTATGGTGCACGTGTGTTAATTACAAATAAGTCACTTGAGAAAATAACCCCACTCGGCCTGACGGCCTCGTGGGCTTACTTTTTTCTCGCGTGACTTATTTGTAATATAACACACTTATACCATAAATAACTATTATATTTACCTGTACAATGTATTAACACACTTAATTGCGGACAATCAGAGGTTTAATAAAACAAACAGTAAAACACCGCCATTAACTTCATGCAACAACTACTATTATAAGGACTTGTGCAATTTTCGTACCGTTCTAGTATGCATGGGACTTGTGCGCATTTCAGACATACTTCTGGCGACATCTGATTTTATTTTACAGAATTATTCAATTGAAAGACATAGATTCGCTGCTTGTCTATCAGATGCCGTTAAAATTCACTTTTCGATAAAAATGGACTTATGCACTTTTCACATTAGGCCGACGATATTACAATGGTTTTTGACCTCACGTCATTATTTTGCATGGACGTTCAATATCCACAGCATGAAAGGAAGTCTGATGGATAATGGGATGTAAATATATATATATATATATATATATATATATATAAAATACTCTAGCAATAATAAGGATCCCAATATTTAAGACGGCACAAATATCACAGTTTCCAGAAGAACAACTTCAACTTTTAATCCTAAACACCGAAACAATTAAGTCTCCGAATCAAGCAGACAAAATCCCCCCCAACTCTAATAAGGACTCGTGCAAGATAATATATGTAAATAAGTCACCTTACCCTTCGTCCTAGGAAAAAAAGTAAGTTCCCGTGTAGCAGGGATTATGCCACAATACAGCGTACCGAACAAAGCACGCAATACGCATTTGGATTAACCGAAACAATAAAATTATTATCAAACCTCGCTAGATGTTATGTTGATCAACAGCTATCGGTAATTCTGCGGCCTAGGTCGCCGGATTTAACCAGAACCAATAACTAATTCAACTAGGTATCTATATACCAAACCGAAATCACAGCAGCCAATATGGTGTACTACCTAGCATGCACAAATTTCGTGTACCAAGAAAACAAACCGTTATAATTATCCCCTTTGAGTTAATTAACATTTACCAGTCCAGCTGGCTCCCACCCCATAAAACAATTAAAGTAACTAGATCACTGTATGTATCTGACCAAACCCACTTGATTGTCGGGACCTGTTATTATTCGGCTATAATTTGAATTTACTGAATTTGAACTAACTTACGTTAACAGTAGCACAAGGCTTCCCACCAGTTTACGTCTAACAACAATTATAGCTTCCCTCACAAGTAATTTCTTTGCAACGAAATGTCTTCAACTAATTGTTAACAAAAGGAGTTCCCCAAATTCAACAGAATTGCTAGAATCTCTAAGATTTTCTGCTAACAATAATTCATCGTAAACGTCAAATTTCGTAACAACAAGAATGTCCTCCCAATCAATCGGTACGTAACTTCGACAGACATTAGTGACACTTAGCTGTGGGTACTGGACGTTCGTCCAACACCTCGCCTCGATCTCCACGTACAGCCGTTGACTATGTGATCGGCAACTCCAAAGGTTCTACGATGTCCTCGATCTCACGAAGGTAATCGGTCCTCTCTCTCTCTCGTTTCTCCCCAACAGCGATATACACGAAAACAACTCCAACTCCCCCAGAGTTAATCCTCAAGACAAAACGAACGTACGACAGCCCTGGTGGTTATTATAGTCCTACCGGTTGCTCCGCCAGAAACTGAAAAAGCTCTGATTTATTTTTTTCATTACGGCGAAAATCTGACCAATCAGACGGTTAAGCTGTTATTAGCAATAACTTGACGCCGAATGCCAGCTCCTCTCCCTTCTCGTTCTTGTCTCTTTAGACTATTCGGCAGATCCCATACAAGTTCTATTCTCTTTGCATTTTCTTTCTGCACTATTGGAGAACATGAGGCATGAGATCTGCTGAGTAATACTCTTGTTTTGGAGTTCTTTGGCCGAATCAATTGTATAAGCGCAGGTCCATCAAACTGAATGGGTATATTTTGTGTACCAGAGATTCTAGTTTTTCAGCTAGATCCGTCTTAATTCCCGAGCGAAGTTGTCCATTTGCTGACAAAGAAGGTGGGCATCTTTGATTCTCATATTGAAAAAAAGATTCCAGATCAAGCTCACGCTCTCTTGCGGTTATAAATAATCTGGACGGATTGTCAAGAATTATTTTTTGGTTTGTAGGTAATATCAGCTTTTTTTAAATGAGAAAATACAACATATTAGAGGATATTTAGTAGTTACCTATTTTTTTTAGAATGAAGAAATTAATTTGAAAATTTCATAATTTTTTTTATATTCAGACGCTATCTTTAATTTTTTTAACATTATTTTTTTCTTTTGATTACAGGTGTCAATACGAATTGATTGACACCTCAATCACTAAAATCGGTGCAACCGTTTTAGCTCTATAAATTTTTGAAATTATGCAGTCGCCATTTTAGAAAACGCCCGCCATTTTGAATTACAGTGGGTAAAATTCATTCATATTGGTCCTTAGTATTACTAGTAAAAGCGGCTTGCTTTCTGCATAAAATGCAGCTTTCGATGTAAATATCGCTGTAAACCCTAAGACTATATGTAGTTCGAGATTTATAAGGTGGCCATAAAACTTCTCTTTTTAAAGGTGTAAACCAGTTAGTACAAATTACCCCAACGCCACCATCATGTTCTCCGCCAAATTCTACTCCACAATACATTTTCTCGAGTAGAAGAGTACGGGACACTTGTATTACCTACGTGTTAATTAATAAACAAATGGTAATATCAATACCGCGAGTAAATTGGCGCCATGATTTTATCGTTAGAATTAAAGTGAGAAGTTATGAATTTATGTAAATGCGTATAAGGAGCACTTACGTCCAAGCTACAACACTTGCGTCCAGTTGCACTATATTGTTAACTTAAGTAACTGATGGTAAATTATTTCCACCACCACAAAGTACATTGACCGTATTGCAACACAAAACAAGTAAAGACAAGATGGCGTTACGCGATGCGAACTATGCCGGTCATGCGCAATTGAAAAAAATCATGCGATACTTAAAATGATTCTGCTATCCCAAAACATTAAAGTTATGGCCACAATGTCTACCTTGATGAAATGTCTGTTCTTGTGTCAACTTAAGACGTATGACAGAAGCATAAAATATAAAACTGGCATATCTGAACAAACTTCCGACGTTGATATATCACCATCTGGTAATCAATGGCTTATAGACACGATCAACAATAGCCATATTAAGATTAAAAGAAAAAATTAAACATTACATTGACTTTCCCACGTTTCCAAAATTATTATTAATGAAGGTAACTGGAATTACTTCAAATGTGAAAGTGTGTTTTATATTCTAGATTTTGTTAATTGTTGAAATTGCAGGCGCGCTTGTAGACGTGATGAGGTCGCAAAAATGTTAATAGACCACGTCGATGGTCGAGAATCAATGAGGATAATCACAATACTAGATTCAAAAACACTAATTGTGAATAAATTAATTATCGTCTTCTTGGTGGCCAAATGGGTTATTCTAACTGCTTTGGTGGTGATAGCCTTGGAGAGAAAGGCTGATATTTTTTCAGTAGTGGTTTTGTGGAGGAGGAAGTCGTCAGTTAGGTTGGCTGTCGGATTTTGTTTGATTTTTCAAAAGGTATTCTTGCGAGGAATAAAGGACATTTTCTAATCGCCCGCGGGCTCCCAGGTTAGTTTTGACTTCAATGGTTCCATTTTTACCGCCCGTATCACCCCCATCATAAAAGCAAAACCGTAATTTTTATCTGTGTCCACGGTCAGCTGTTATTGCATGTAATGCTCTCTTCCTAATTTTCCCACATTCTTTTATAATAAATACCTTGCGATTTTCTGTTATTATGTTCCACATTTAATGTTTGACGCTTTAAAGGGTGTTTTATAGTACGGTTTTCGGATCTTATTTCGGTTTTGAAAATGTTTATTTCGGTCTGAAAAACTGTATGGGAACTTCATAGTTTCTTGTAGGCTTTGGTGAGTTATGATCTCTCTTGAAACTGGTTGTAAATCTTTCAAGTTGCCGAGGTTTGTTTCTTCTTTTAGTTTCACCTCGTGGTCTAACAAGCGTGTTTTTCCAAAAGCAGTACCTACTTGTTGTCTTCGCCGAGTGTTTCAAGGGCTGTTATCATTCCCATAGTAGCTGCTTGGCAAGGTAGTCAAAAGATGCGATACTTTGTCCATTTACTCCAACTTTGCACCGGCCGCGAGCAACTCTACGATAATTTCGTCGAATTTCGCGAAATGGGTTAATAAGCCCTCGTCACCTTGCAGTTAATAACCTTTTTCGGCTTGCTAATTGTGTGGCAAGACTTTTCTCTCGTAGAATGCGTCCAGACTCTCAAAAATATCTTTGACGTAAAGCTTGTCCTTGGCAAAATTCAGAACTGCGTCTTGACGTGGCTGTCCTTTAGTTTTTTAACCGGTTTTTTGCCAATGCACCTTTTAGCTGAATCTTTTTTCTTATTTCGAAATGCTTCTTCTGCTTCTAATGCTTGTTTCTCAGGTGTTGTCTAATAGCAAAATTATTGGATTTTGCTTGGTAGGTTTGGAATGTTTTAATAAAATTCTCAATAAACGTACAAAACGCCTGCTCCAGCATCCAATCCGAACCGTTTGCCCCATCAATGCGTCCTGGGGGCCTCCGTGAATAAAATGAGAGTAAGAATGAAATTTCTTCCTCGAGTGTATCGTGTTTTTTTTTTGTTTTTTTTTCGTTTGCCAAGGTCAATGGTAGAACGCTTGATGCAGACCTTTCTGCATTTAGGCGAATTGATCTTTTTGGCTGAGATGGTTTACTTACACATTATATATACGTCTTTTTTTTGTATTCTACATATATTCAGTCAATAAAGTACAATTATTATTATTAAAAAAAGATGAACATTGGTGGGGATTGTATTTCCTTGGGCACTGACAAGAACCACTAACGCGATCATCCCCTCGTTCAGCAGACGTAATTGCACCTACTTGATTAGTGCTCTTATTACACATTATAAGTATCGACAAATTTGGTACTTAACTGCCTAATTTGGCCCTTTTGTGATTTCATTTTGTACGAAATATTTAATTTTCTTCCATGGCCTATTTTGAAGAACATAATTTTGTTGTATGCATTTCATGCAATCGTTCTTTTTTGGCAATACGCCATTTTTTATTTCAATTTTAAAAAATTGGAGAACACATTGCTTCTCTTCGGAATTCCATGGAACATGTTTCACAGTACGAGAATTGTTTGTTCCTCTTCGGTTTTTTTCACCGCGCGACGTGTTACTTTTTTCCTTGTTTTGCTTATTTCCTTTTGTCTTGGTTACTAAAACATTACAATTTAGTAAATAACCAATTGTATAGATTAAATTGTTATGATTACTTTTTCTACCCGTCTGCCTTTTATTTCCTTTGGACGAAGTGTTAGGTTCCGAACCACACTGAGAGAAAAAAAATGCATTAACGTTAATACTGTGTCGGTGTTTACATACTTAAAAGGAATTATTGTTAAGTAAAAAAACGTACCATAATTTGAGAGAAATTATGCTGTATTTAGAACACCTGTAGTATTATCGCGTTAATACATTTCGGAATTTGTTTAGAAATGTTGAATAGTATTAGAGAAGTATATAACCTATTTTCACTAAAGGTTAATTATGTTAAACCCTAATACAGTACAATCTGACGTCACACCTTTTGCATCCGTTTAATATGTTGTATATTAACCATAAGACGTTGAAGAAAACGTATTATCGACTTAAGATATACCGTCTATAATGGTAATAGGGCTCCATATCACGTAACTGTTTGTATATAACTTAATATATTTCGTTTTATGACAGGACATGCCACTTGCAATTAACCTATCTTTATTGAAGGATAACATGTATGACGGATATTGAATTTATAGCGTATCTACATTACTTTTCAATGAATTATCTACGAGCTAAGTTGAGCTATTGCAATTTGCAAATCCGAAACGAAAATCCCTAATTATGAAACGCAAAAGCACCAATGTTATTCCTTTCTTAATAGTGCATATATAATGTTCTGCGAATCCACCCATTTTTTGCTTATGTGGCATTCCCTAAAGTGCATATACCTGTATAAAGTTATATATGTATACAATCCTTTCCTGCACCAGTACGCGGGAGCGGGATGATACATCATTTTCAGTGGAATTGTCTTAATGAATGTACGAATTATATGGCGATGGCATAAACCAAGTGATGTGTGTACAATTTGTATTAACGTTAATACAATTTTAATTATGTACAGGACAAAATATATTTTATACTGCTGTGCTATCTGCTATCAGTTTAGTTGAAGGTGGTGTTTTTGCTTGTGCATGTGAATCGCTAAATATACAAGTAATTTTCGTATAATGGAATCCACGGATAACACTGACAAGTGCTACGAAGTGGAGAAGTTACTTTCCGAGTGGGGCTTTGAAAAGTACATAAACGCCTTTAAGGGTAAGTAGTAAATTTTATATTTTCACTGTGAGTAGATAGATCACAAAATGGTGGTTAATATATAATTATGGCATACAACTTGAAATTGATACTGTACAGTTTCAACTCCAGTTTAACTTGCGCCGTTGCTAAGTTGCTTGTTTGTAGGTAGTGGCATTGTTTGAATGCTGTACCATTTAATATGTTTGTACTTAATAGGTTAGATAATAGAATTTTAATCTTAAACTCAATAACACCCTGCAACAAAATTTTGGCACCGCCCGATGTTCCCATATTTTTTTTCGTTTTCTAGTGCCTCAAAAAAAACAAAAATCATTATACGACCCCTAAACAAAATTGCGATCTCTTATTGAGAGACATTTTTCTGTTTTTTTTTTGCTTTTTTTCAAAAATGAGGAATAAGAAGGGTTTAATATTCAAAATTATGCGAGTATACCTAGAGTAAGAATCCAGCAACAAGAAAAAATCAATAAACGCTAAAAAAAAGTACAATCAGAAAGTTTAATAAATATGTTTATTTTTGGAAAAAAAACAACCAAAAAACAGATGTATCCCCTAATAAGCGTTCGCAATTTTATTTGGGGGTCGTATAATGATTTTTGCCCTTTTTGGGCCCTAGAAAACGAAAAAATATAGGTACATTGGGCGGTGCTAACCCCAAAATTTTTTTGCAGAGTGTAATCAAACCAGTCTACTAACACACTACCTATTTGCATTGCATTGTTTATTTATAATGTGGTTACTACCCACTATATTGTGATGTTTTTTAAACAGATCAAGAAATAGATACCGTCACACTACGTCATATCG
This sequence comes from Photinus pyralis, assembly GCF_008802855.1. Taxonomy (NCBI): domain Eukaryota; kingdom Metazoa; phylum Arthropoda; class Insecta; order Coleoptera; family Lampyridae; genus Photinus; species Photinus pyralis. Next base: position 1,285,259 of record NW_022170249.1, read on the forward strand.
AAGACGCAGAGCTACGAGAACTAATACCATTAGCTGGGCCCAGGGTAATGTTCAAAGCGCAGTTGAAATTGTGGCGTAATAACATAACCCAATCCCAAATAAATACAGAACAAACCGAGGTTTGTATTTATATCGTAAATTTATACATTCACGTATTGACTCCTTAAGTTTTTACACATTACATACCTATATACCTACTCATTGTGTTACTGAAAGACATTGTCATTTATCCTTTTTGTTTTTCAGCCGGATCAACATTCTAGTCTAATAGAATTATCTAATGTAGTATTAAATGGTACAGGGAATAATTCTAATGACTACTATCAGCCAGAAAATTTACTTAATACCGCAGCGTTATCGGATTTACCCGAACCAAATGATCTATATTTGAGCGCAGTTTCTCAACCTCAACCTTCTACCACAGCTTACTTACTATCAGTAAGCTGTGCTTCTACTAGTTCTACTGCAATTCCCTGCTGCAATAATTCTCCGAGTGAAGCGGTCTTTTGTAAAGCGTTTGTAAGTACCTATAATTATTCATATATTATTAATTGCAAGTTTGATCCAGTTACTTATATAATATGCAGAGTAATTCATTAGAAACATTTTTTTGTACTACTTATTGTACGTCACTTTAAGGTTTTAGTTGTTTATAGTTTATAGCGTACTTTTTTTTAAAATAATTGACATTTTTTTGTACTTATATTGTACATAACTAAGGTGGCCTCTAGATTAGTTGTTTATAGTTTATAGTGTACGTTTCTTAAAAAAATTGACATTGTTTTTTGTACTTATATATCATTTAGTTTTTCCTATTCAAATTGTATATCTATGTATTTTTTCAAAATAAAACTTTTCATGCAACAGCTTTTTTTTCAGAAGAGAGTCCAAACATCAGGGGCGTGGCGTCCATGGATGCGAGTGATGCGTCGCATCCCTTTAAAAATTGGCGGTATTTGTTTATTTATTTTTTATTTGTAGGTAATTAATATTTTTTAACCCTACCAGAAGCATACATTATTTATTTACTAATTACTAGTACGCCTCTGTCAAATTTAAATTATTTTATTTCGAGCCGTGCGAGCGAAGTTGCTGACTGACTAGGTTTGGTGCGATGGTGTATGCCACATAAAGACAAACGTTCGAAGTCAGCATGAATCAATGACCTCACATGGATCACTCTGCTGCTGCTCAATGCTCGTTTAGACGTTTACGTGCACTGTGATGCGATTTCAGGACCGCATCTCGTTCTTGCAGTTTAAGCGTAATAAGCGCGTTGAGTTTGTTTTTATATGCGATCGCGATGGCTGCTCCTGCTCCAATGAAATGTGACTGTGTCATTGAAAAGCTGTTACGTTCGTCATTTAATACTTGTTCGTTTACACAAAAATTACAAATAATTGAAAATGGACAACCGCGACCCACTTTAAATATAAACACGAAACTGAAATCGTGCGTTCGACATTTTAATGAAAACGTATATAAAAATGAACATTGGCTTTGTGGGTGTAAGGAACTAAATAAGCTTTTTTGCTGGTCTTGTTTATTGTTCTCTTCAGAGAAAAGTGTGTGGAATACATCGGGATATAATGATTTAAACAATATATATCGTTCCGGTAAGAGGCATACTAATTCGGAGAATCATATTTCCTGTGAAAAAAAGTTGTTATTGTTTGGAAAAAGTCAAAGAATTGAATTTGCTTTAAGTACTCAGTACAAACTAAGTATAGAAAAACATAATTAAATTGTTAAACAAAACAGACACATTGTGGGATCTCTTGTCAGGGTGACATGTCTGCTAGGTAAACTTGGCCTTCCATTTAGAAGTCATGATGAAAGCGACTCATCAAAAAATAAGGGAAATTTCGTAGAATTTATTAATGAAATGGCAAGAAATGATAACACGCTTAAAACGCATTTAGATAATTCTACTGTTTTTCGCGGTCTTTCCCCAGACATTCAGAATGATTTAATCCAATCAGTTGCCGAAGTAATGATCGAAAAAATTAAAACAGAGATCTCGAAAACTGATTTTGTAGCCCTAATTTTAGATGAAGCTTCTGATATCACTATGAAATCACAATTGTCAGCTACTTTCCGATATGTAACTGAGGATGGAAATGTTCAAGAAAGGTTTGTGCACTATACAGATGTCAGCTCTGATAGAAAAGCAGATTCTCTTTTGCAACACACTTTGCAAATTTTGAAGGACTTTGGTTGTGCTGACAAATTAGTGGCACAAACTTATGACGGTGCGGCTGTAATGGCAGGCGAACATAGTGGATTGCAGACGAGACTTCGAGAACATTGTAAAACCGCAACATTTATTCATTGTTATGCCCATAAACTGAACCTAGTTTTATCTCAGTCCGCTAGTTTCATTAAACCAGTTAAAATTTTCTTTACAAATCTTTTAAGTTTTTCCGTTTTTTTTGCCAAGTCGTCCAAACGAACACGCGCACTGGCTACTCATGTAAGAAAGAGAATTCCAACTGTCGCTCCTACAAGGTGGAACTTTCAAAGCCGAATAGTACAAACGGCGAAGGAACATAAGGAAGATTTGGAAGGACTTTTTCAAGCAATTGTGGAAGATCAAAATCAAGAATGGGATCGCGAAACGACCATTTGTGCTAGAGGCTTTTTAACTTTATTGCGAGATTTTGATTTTAATTTTTTCTTGGACGTGTTTTCTGCAATATTCCCACACTCTGAGAGCCTGTTTAAAATTTTACAATCAAAAATTTCAGATATCGCTTACTGCAATAAAAAGATCGACGATTTTAAATCACATATCCAGCGAATGAGAGAAGAGTTTAGTGATATTTGGGAGCGTATGGAGAGATTTACGTCGGACTATCGGCCACCAAACAAGAGAATGCGTTTGGATTCAATTCCCGAAGAAGATAAGAAAAGCACATACGCACGTTTGTTTTATGAAATTTTAGACGTTATTATTTTGAACATTACTCAACGGTTTAGCGAAATTTCTAAGTTGAAATTTTTACGTCTTCTGGATTCCACACTATTTGATTCATTTGTAAAGAACTTCCCTGACGAACTTTTTTCTTCTTTATTAACCACGTACGGAAAATTCTTTGACGCAGATCGTTTAAAAAGTGAACTTTCAGTGATTTATAGAGATCCCGATATGAAAAAGAGCAGTGTGTTTGAGCTACATCAATACATTACGTCTTTTGGATTATCTTCTGTCTTCCCAGAGTCATCTAAATTGTGCAAATTAATTTTAACTATTCCTGCCACAAGCAGTTCCGCAGAGAGATCGTTTTCTTGTTTAAAAAGAATAAAGACTTATCTGCGAAATTCTCAAAACCAACAAAGACTCTCCGTTTTAGCATTAATGAGCATTGAGGGTGCACTGTTAGAAGATATGAGATCGGTACCAACATTTGAAGAAACAGTTATAGACGTTTTCGCTAAACAAAACAAAAATCGACGAATTGATCTTCATTTTAAAAATTAGTACATACTTACCTTGTTTTATTGTTATACTTTGTTTCACTGGTGCTGAACCTGACGTCATAAATGTGATTCTCTCTTCATTACATTTAAATCGATTGAGACAAAAAAATTACGTCATTAACGTAAGTCGTGACAAACAAAACAAATTATTGATCTGTCAATAATATCAATCCGTCAAACGATTTTCGTTAAGGACAGATTTCCAGTGTGCCTTTTGATTAGGTAGTTTGTGTCAAAAGTGAAGTTGATGATATTCATCAAAGTTGAAAACGCTTAGGCAAGTCCACAGTGCAGCAAATCCGTTAACAGACAAGTATTTTAAAAATTTTACATAATGGTTCGATTCGCTCATATCATGAATTTAGGTCATTACCGGGGTAAATAGGTAAATATGACGAACCGATACACAGAAGGTGAGCAAAGTTTGATTTTGAAGTTGATTCAGTACTTCCAAAGGGCAAACGAAGCAGGCAAAACTTTATTACCCGTAAACGCAGTATATGATGTAAGTGTTTCCTATGCGTTTGCTATAATTATATGCTTACTTAATCACAGAGGGTTTGTGCTGGTCTGGGTGTATCGTTGTCGACTGTAAAAAGAATTAGTACAAGAGGTGTTAAAAAGATGACGATTACAAATCGCAAAAAAGTGTGGCCATTAGTTTATCTCACGGACCTCCGCTGCATGAAATACATGAACATGTAATAAGGACACGGATTTATGCAATGTATGCCACAGGTAAATAACATTCTTTATGTTCTAAGGGAAGATTTGCTTCAAATGAAGAGGTTCGCTAGAACACTTATTGAATTGATTTTATAGGTGAGAATGTTACACTCCGTTCTTTACACAGTAATCTTCAACGACTTGATGGCGTAGAAATATCTGCTACCTCTTTGTCCCGCAGTTTGAAGAAACTGAAATTCACGTGGCGGAGATGCACCGTTTCTAATAGATTATTTTTAATGGAACAGCCCTATGTAGCTCAAAGAAGACTACAATTTTTGAGGGACTTTAAACACAACGAAACTTCACTCTTTCCATTACGACCTGTGGTTTTAGACGAAACCTGGATATACAGTAAAGGGTCTTTTAGAAGAAGCTGGCAAGATGGTACTCTCAAAACAGTTAGAAAAAAAAGTAGTGAAGGGGTCCGGTATATAATACTCCATGCAGGATCAGAAGATGGATTTGTACCACACGCAAGTCTAATTTTTAAATCTGGTAGCAAGTCCGGAGACTATCATGACTCCATGAATTGCCTTAACTTTGAGAAGTGGTTTGAACAACAATTGCTCCCGAACTTGGAGGAACCTTCTCTTATAATTATGGACAACGCTTCTTACCATTCAGGATTGGTAGAAAAAAGTCCAAATCAATGCTGGACAAAAATGTCACTTATAGAGTGGCTAACATCACGAGACATTACATTTGCACCAACAATGATGAAAGATCAGATCTGGGAAGTAGTGAAAAATCATATACCACCAAAACTATTTAGGTAGGCACCGCTGATAATTAAATGTTTGGTTGCAGTTAGGTAGACCTTTGGATAGGAAGCAGATTGTTATGGTTTTTTTTCACTCCACGTTGATTTTTACAGATTGGACGAACTGGCATTACAACATGGTCATCGTGTTTTGAGACTTCCTCCATATCACTGCGAGTATAATCCAATCGAAATGGTATGGTCAGAATGCAAACGGCATTACGATGCAAGGATCGGTTCAATTCAGCCTGTCACACACAGTGCCGTTTTGTCTTTATGGAATGAGGCACTGCACAAAGTAACCTCTTTATATGCTGTTTTGTGAAACAGTACTTAATAACTTTAATGTTTAGGTTACACCGGAAAAATGGAAAAGATATTTTGATCATACAAGAGGCATTATAAACCAGGCCTGGGAACGGGAACAACAAATTGATACATCAGACATCTTACCGGTGATTATCAACTTGGACGAATCTGATAGTGACGAAGATTATTATGATGATTACATTCATGAGGCAGAAGAGAATGAGCGTGTTTAAGAATATTATTTTTGGGCCGTTTATACATATATACCTACTTGTGATGTAGTGTCGTTTTTTCTTTTGTACCTACATACGATTTGAATATGAACATTTGAGAGTTTTTTCAGGAATAAATATCTTCACTACCTGTTTTCTCTCACAATTGCGTTTTTTATTTAATAAATCGGATCAGAAGATATTCAAGATCCTTATGCGAATATCTCGAGTGGTGCAAAAGAACAGAAACTGTATGTATGCGTTGTTATTTCAATGAGCCTGTGGTATAATGCCTACGCTTTATCTCAAATTTGTAAGATATATAAATGCGAAAGGCTTACCGATAAACCATGGCAAAAAAAAAAATGGCTAGTTAAGGGTCATTAAAATTCGCGCACCTTAACGCGTATCCTTCACATTGGTAGCATACTTAATTTCACATCAACATTAGGTAAACAAAATATTTATTTACGAACTGCCTAAACAAACTTTAAGTTACAAATGTTCCTATGCGTTTTCTGTAACCATCATACACTTCATCTCAAAGAGTTTCTGATGCTCTGGCAGTATCCATTTCGACTGTCGTCGGTGCAAAGAATCGGTTACATGAGGTGATTACAAACGGTGGAAAAAGTTTAATCTCGAGTTTAATTCATACCAACGGAGTTCCTCTACATAAAATACATGACTATTTAGCCATTATAAAACCTGGGGACAGGAAAAAACCTATCAGGACCAGATGCCTTACAAGTGATTGTCAACTTGGACGGTCTGATAATAATGAACGATAGTGACACCTTAATAAATAAGTTGAAACGTCAATGTGACAATATGTAAACCAACTACTAATTTACGACCTGCCTTAATTTTGCTATGACGTCAGATAGTGTGACGAAAGGTTCAGCACCCTTGAAACAAAGTATACTGCTTTTTCGTATTAAATTTAATTTAAAAAAATTGTACGTTTGTTTATCAATTCTGGAGCTTATAATGCTTTAAAATGCGATTTTCAAGGGCAAATTTTGCAAAAAACCCCCCTTTGATTTGGCGGTTGTCCACCCCCCCCCCCCCCCCCCCCCCCCCCCCCCCCCCCCGTCACATCCCTCGCTCAATCACTCACGCTACGCCCCTGACAAACATGCTACTGCCCTATTAACAGCATGCTATCAAGTATTAATTATTAATACTTGATTACGTTAATAGAGCGTGTCGTAACTTTTAATGCTATAGGTGCTAAAATAGTCTGCGATTATACTAATATTTAAGATCTTTTGTATTAGTAACATGCAAGATCGTACATTAATTAATATACACTTTATTATCAAACAATAGACAGGCTCGTAAATTTAATGAAAACTATACTAAATTATCTGATAATTTGTAGTATAGTTATAAGAAATCGTCTCATATATGAGACCAAATACGCATTAATAATAATAGAATATCTACTTAATTTCGGGAAGAAATCAACTATGTCTTAAGACAAAATGTATTAACACTAAGAAAAGTGATGACGTCACGGTTTATATTCAATGACATCACGACTTTGTCTTAACTAATACGCAGTCGTATTAGCTAATATAATTCCGCAATTTGATTTAGACGTAGAATTCGTATTAAATTAGCTTGTCCCAAAAAAGTACGATAATTAATACGTTACGTTTCGGATTTAGAAGCGAAACTACTAACTTTTTTCTCAGTGCAGTCTGAATAATAGGTTCGTTTTCCAGTGCTGTATTTCTATCTACGTCAGGTAACTCAGCTTCGTCTTCTTCATTTTCACTATCTTCCTCTGGTACAGGTAAATCTAAAAACAATTTCTTGCTACTTGAAGGTTTAGTCACTAGTAGATATTTGCGTTCAGATTTGCTTTACATAAATGGTTACGATTGTTGATACTATTCCAACAATTTAAAATTTTATTTGAATCTGCGTTATTACGTAGTAGTAGGCGAGCTAGCTCGACATCCACTGAACGAGAATGATAATGATTTTTAACCGATAGAGTTCCAATTTTGCCCTATCCGAGTATGCTAAAATGGACCGTCTGCCGCCTCAGGTCACATTACTTAAAGCGCTGCGGGTACTTCTTGCGGTACCATTTCTAAAAGGTTGTTTTTCGAGAAAATAAGTGATACACCTAATGAAAACGTTGATAATAGCTCTTCTACAAGAGTTAAATGAAAAATCACTAAATCTGTTTTTCGCTCATATCTAGTAAACTGTGGATTTTTTTAAAAAAACAAAAGCATATCTTGAATAAGATCTTGTAACAGTTTAAAATAGTATTAACCTTTGTAGTCATATTTCTATTTCCATTACCCTGTATTACATGTTCGCGCATCGTTGAGTGCAACCAATATGTCAATTCTCTAGTTACTTTTATATTTTTGTGTTGCCTGCCCGTTTGAGTTTCTCGATCTACCGATCAATGACGTCAGTTGACTGTAATTCGATACCTTGCTGTCATTGGTTTTAAATTCGTTTCCTTTATCGATAAGCATTAGATATTACCATTTATGGTATTGACATATCCATCGGCTCTCGTGGTTGGTTGGAATTATTCGTCGTCGGTTGCATCGTGACCGGAAACAAGAAAGTTAGCGTCTTTTTTTTCTCGCCACCTGCTTTTAGAAAGACGGTCGATTTGTGATCACGAGTTGGGGGTGCTTGTTATATCTTCCAGTGGTTGATTTTGGATCGAACACCCTTGCGAAAGCATCTTTTAACAAAGTCAACCCAAATTAATGTTTGCACCAAGCAGTTTCGTTTTAATGCTTGGGGACAAACTTCCGTAAGGAATTTTTTTTTGTACTGGAGGAATTTCAAGCCACCTTAATCGTAAGTTATACTCCGTGTGATCGAATCCACTTTACCTTCTTTCTATTTCTAGGGGGAATCCATCGTATTTATGGTATAAGAAGGCTACCTTACTTTAACGAAGTTCTTTTTTTTTGTGTACTCTCTGCTTTAAGAGGTTAGCGCATTATATTTGGTTAACCGTGGCCATAATTACATTATATTTTAGAGTCCTTGTAAGGAGTTGAAGTCCAACGATTCCGTAGCTTCTACTTACTCTCTAAGCGAAACACATCTACGTTAAACGACAACATGCAGGAGTTCCGTGTACTGTAAAATCTGCCATTGAAACGTTACTATCTCTAAGGCGCAGCCAAACAGATACTGCGGACACCAACCCTTTTGACACCTGTTGCGGTACTTAGAAAACCGTTAGCCGTTTACACGTACACCAGGAATCTTAGGAACCAGAGACCTACCTATCGTAGTGGTGATATCTTATTATTGTTTAAACTATTGCCTTTGTGTATTTGCATTTCATTTAACCCATACTTATGTGGTAAATGTTAACTGGCCGAATACTAGAGCCACCCAATATTACTCTTAATTAGTACGCTTGAAATTGAAAGGGAATAATTTGCTTTAATTAACTGCATTTACTCATGTGAAGTAAATCACCTGTGAAGTACAGAGCTCTATACTATGATTTAAACTTCGATACGCTACAAGCTACCAATCAAGGTATTCAATCCACTGTCAATTTAACCCATTAAACTCAATCACTGTGCAACGGTAGTGGGTGTTCTATACCTACTTTCAGGATTTTTGGTGTGAACTAGTTTCAGCTACTAAATTTATGTAATATTTCATTGGGGGAATTTTATGTAAACCTTGGAATTTGGGGATAATTATTTCAACACTTATACTTGGGGTTGTTTAGTTTTTTTTTTACATAACGTGTTTATTATACTTTATTGATTTTTGATTCCCATTTGGGGAACATAACTTTTGTGTTGGTGTTACGTATGCAGGTGCAATTGCTCTCCGCTGTTTGCTATTTGGTCAACAGAGCTAGCTGGCCGGTCAGCGGCGTGTGTTTTATTTATGAAGCACATGGTACTTTTGTAGTGCCTTGCATTTTGCTGCTTGCGCGTTATGATCTTAAAACTACAACTCTTTCCTCATTTAATGGAATCTCTATGTCTTACGGTTTCCGAGATCCTAATGGTTAAAATGGGGAAAAAAAACACTATATATATAATACACACATACAGACACACATACATATTTCCTTTTTGTTCTTGGTTTTGCGAACTTATACTTTAAACAACTACCTATATACAATTATATAGTCGGACTGACGCCTCACACTTGCTTGGAATGTAGCATGGTCTATTACAAATGCAAAAAATAAATAAATGAGCAAGGGAGTGGGACTAAGTTTTTATGGAGGACGAAAAGGGGTCAGAGACTAAAGTTCAATGGAAAAGTGAAAAAATCTACAACTTTTTTTCCAGTTACTTTCTCAAAATAACCTAGGAAATTGCTGAAAACCACAATTTTTGTTTTTATTTATCATTTCCGCAAAAATAATTTTATTTCGAGACTGCTGTAATCAATTTGTCAAAATACTGACTACACCGAATAGTGATCTTGGTGAAAAGAAAGAGTTGCTTATTCTCCACAGAACCTACCCATCAATATTTGTTTTATCAAATTTAACATCCCCTTCCGATAATTTATTTGAATTTGTAGCATCTGCCACAAAAATTGTTAAATCAGTTTTTGACAAAACACCAGAAAAAAGATCTTTATCAAAGGTTTTAAGCCGCAAAGTTACAAAAAAACTACAACATAATTTAATCGTGAATAATGAGGAGTGGGCCGAACAGGTTGAATTCTTAATAAAGAAATTAATTAAATGTAAGTAGTTTAAAGAATATAAGTGGTTAACTGCAAAAGAACAAGAAAAAATGTGAAATTAAATATACTTCCAAATTTGTAATCTACATCATCATTTTGTAAATTAAGTATGCATTAAATCCTGTATGTATTGTTGTGTTAAAGTGTAAAAAACGTCAAATGAACGATCAAACGTCAAATGGACCTTCTTTAGGTTGAGATAATGTCAAAGATGGAAGTTGTTAAAATACTGGAAGACCGCAACGTGTCTGTGAACTTTCTATGGGTACCTGCGCATATTGGAATTAAGGGAAACGAGGAGGCAGATAAAGCGGCAAAGATGGCATCAGCATCGAACGAAATTGATGTATCAGAGGTTAAGGCAGTCGAACAAAAAGGAATGATAGCACGATGTATGCAAGAACTATGGCAAAGACAATGGGATGACTGTAATACCTACCTTAGGCGATGTAAACAAAGCGTCACGTCTGCTGTCTCTCCAGCATTAAAATTGCCTCGTCAGGAAAGTATTTGTCTCCATAGACTAAGAATAGGACATACCGCTTTAACACATTCTTACCTTCTAAAAAGAGAAAATCCACTTGTGTGTGAATTTTGTGGTAATTTAACATCTGTGCAGCATATAATAGGTGAGTGTCCGGCACAAGTAATACAGCGACAAATGTGCGAACTTCAACCAAGAACGGAGAAGTGCCTGACGGATCCAGATGGAATGAGGAACACTGTGAAGTACCTGAAAGTCTCTGCGTATTTTAGTAAAATATAGATAAGATATAGAAGGTGGTACGCACCCGCTTATATCTTACATGGAAAAACGATTCTAGCCTGAAAACGTTTAAATAGAAACAAGAACCAGTAAAAAGGGCAATGACCTGAGAAGTTGATGCCCTCTAAACAAAAAAAAAAGAGAAGGGTATGTGTAAATGTTTTAATTTAGTTTAAATCTGGAGATTTTTTTACAAATAAACACCGTATTGGTTTATTTAATCAGAATTTGTTATATTAGTTGCTTAATTTTTTTTGTTTAAATTTTATTATTTGTGTAAGTTTGTTTATTTAAATTGTAAGATGTAAAAACTGCGTTGTTTAAAATTAAGGAACATCCGGCCGACTGCTTTTAAGTGCTATACAGATACAATATTAAGGTATTTTATAAAGTTTAATGTGGTATGTCCGTTAATGGAATAAGTTACGTCGGTGTGAAATAGCAGGTTGTAGTGCTTAACGAAACCTTGTTAGAAGGTTCTTTTGTTTAACAAAGTTTCCCGTTTTGAACAGCTACCGCAGTCAAAATTAGTAACAGTATTAATTAAGTCAGTTTTCTGAAGCTTTCAGAGAGTGTTTTTGTATCAGTACTAAATGCGTAAGAACACGGCCGGATGAAGGGATTATTTGTTTGTTAAACTGTATGTAGTGTTAAGACGTACTTTGTTTGTGTCGACCACTTGCGCGTGGGGTGAATGTAGTGGACTTGTGCTCCTCTTTATTTCAGGCATTGATTATTTATTACATTGGAGCTTCGAAATAAAGTCTTTTGTCCTTGTCAATCAATAATTAATTTTTTTCACTACTAGCGTCTGATGACATGATTATTAACCCTCGAGATGTAATCTTAGTGCTCAGGCAATAATACTGTACTTCTCTACCTTGATATACAGGGTGACAATTTGAAAACTTACCACCCCCCATATCTTAGTAAATAAACGAGATATTTAAAAAAATCAAAATACGTGTCGGTAATTCGGAGGGGGAATCACAATGACATAGTTGGCGACGCACCCCCTCACACCCCCTGCGCCCTAGCCACCCCAACTTTTAAATCTTAAATAGTGACCCCCCATGTGTGATACGTCGTTGGAAAGCTCTGAAAAAATGCTTTCCAACCATACCAATAGCATTACATTTAGGTTAGTAATTATCGTGCAAATCAAAAAATAAACTAATATGATACATTTGAAATCTGTCGTATTTAAAACGCAACCGGCGAACATAGACGAACTAAGACGGAGAATAATTCAAGAATGTCGAAATATTGCAAAACCAACATTTGAAAAGGTTCGACAAGAGTTTGAGAATAGATTATAACTGGCGATCAAAAATGAGTTGCTGTCGAGTCGGCTTTGGAAGTTCAAGTTAAATACGATTTTCCATGTTTATTTTTTGATTTGCACGATAATTACTAACCTAAATGTAATGCTATTTGGTATGGTTGGAAAGCATTTTTCAGAGCTTTCCAACGACGTATCACACATGGGGGGTCACTATTTAAGATTTAAAAGTTGGGGTGGCTGGGGCGCAGGGGGTGTGTCTCCAACTATGTCATTGTGATTCCCCCTCCGAATTACCGAAACGGATTTTGATTTTTTTAAATATCTCGCATATTTACTAAGATATGGGGGGTGGTAAGTTTTCAAATTGTCACCCTGTATAATGTACTATTTTTTGTCACTACTAGATATGATTATTGACCTTTTTTCCACTTGTAAAGTAGGTTTTCTCGGCAATTGTTCCAAGTGGTTAATAATGTGGACATTATTAACCAGTAGTCAATAATGAGAACTGTCACGCTGTCACTTTTAGAAATCACAACCCGAAATTTCGCTCAATAAACATTTGAAACAAACACTTTCCTTCTTTTTCAGGTTCAACCAGAGCAACAGAAAAATATTACAGGGGAAGAAGTAACAGATGACATAAATCGAGAAGAAATGGGTGATAACATAATTGAAGAGGAGAATGTGCATCAGCCAGCAACACAAAAAGGTCGTTTAGGAACGAAAGTAAAACAATTTTCGTCAGTAGAAACGAATTACCGAAACTGTTGTGAGAGAACCTGAAATGGAAAATGAGTACGTTATTTTCGGGCGTAGCATTGCAGCGCAACTAATGAAGCTTTCACCATATTCCGCCATACAAGCACAGGATCGCATACAATCTGTACTTACACAATTTCAATTGCAGGATCTACAGAAATGCATCATACGTAAATACACCTTTGCAGTCTCCTTCAGAGGAGCAATTTTCTGTGAGCGAAATGTCGGGAACGTATTCGAACAAATAATTATTCAACATCAGATATTATACATCAAGCTTTCCATGATTTATAAACATACACATAGTATATATGTATATGTATATTTTTCTTGAATAAAAACATTAAAAATTATTGTTTGCAGTTTGTATATACTGACTTTGATATATTCCTTAAGTATTTCATACAGTGCACGACATACATCAGGTACAAACATTGAAATTGAAGATGTTGACCCACGAAATAGTTCTTTGTAATGTACGATAACTGTTTCCCGTGGCCAAATAGGATAACGGCTTCTTCCAATTCCGCTGCTAATTTGGCCACCCTCGCCCGCGCGTCCAGTTTGGATTTTATTGTAAGTAATGAACCTTGTTTGAAGGAGTTAAAAATGTCTTCGGACGAATGGCTGATAATTAAAGGTGTTAAATCCCACAATTTTAAAATTCTAACCAAGAAGTTAAAAGGTGAAAAGTGCGCCACGCTATCGAACGTCGTGGCGTATTTTAACATACTTTTAGACAAAGTGGAGAGTGACATTAGGAAACTAGATGAAAAAGAAGACCGAAACGAAGTAGACGAAAGCTTGTTGCTGGCCTATCAAGCAGCAAGAGATAAGATGATGAAGCACTATTCGAAGACAAACTGGGTGTATTGTGCCGCATTAGTTTTAGACCCACGTCATAAAGTGGACACTTTCGAGCTTTGGGCATGGGGACAGGAGTTAAAAAAGGGGGCTTTAGATAAATTTTCATATATCCACAAGTTATATAGAAACACTGAGTCACCATGTGCCTGTTCCTTCTTCTTCGTCGTCACAAGAAGCTACAAATATGGACGAACTAGACTTCGACCAACTTTATGAACAGGGGACATCATCAGCCGATGATAGAGAATTTATTAAATATTGCCAGACGCGAATCGAATCAGGACGCTCTTCAATGGTGGAAGGTTCACGAAACCATTTACCCATCATTAAGTAAAATGGCGAAAGACCTTCTGTGCATCCAGGCAATTTCCGTACCATCAGAAAGACTTCTCAAAAGCCTCTCTCATTATTAGGAAACACCGGAACCGGATTAACTCTGCCTCAGCAAGGAGCATTCTGTGTCTCAATTCATGGGTCCAGTGTGGATTTTTGTAATTTTGTATGTTTATTATTATTATCTTTTACGTTTTTTATCTGCAGAGTGTCTTAGTTTTCTGAAATAAATTTATATAAAATGCATGAAAGGATCAATGAAATGAAAGCGACAAATTTTTCGTCGACCGTTCGCATACTTGCCAATGTAAACTCCGTATTTATAACTAAATCAAGAGCATCTGCAGCTCTCGTCTCAACTCTTCGAAATGGTCGGGAAACAGTGACAAAGAAGTGGCATCAACAGGGTTTTGTTTTAAACTCATAAGCGGCGCGTTTAAATAAAACGACATCTCATCTTGAGGTTGCGTTATTGCGTAATCATTCTTTCTCTTTTTGTGAACTAGGTTGGTCACAAAACGTTTAGAGGCAGAAGTTTCGTTAGAACTTTCTGTTGTCGGCGGGGTCGACTCCTTGCCACCATGTACCGGGGGATAATTATTTACATATATTGATATAAAATGTGTGTGAATTAGTTAATTATTTAATTTTTAAATTAACTTACGATACTAATGACCTTTTTTCCCAATAAATCAATCTTCTAAATATAATTTGAGTTTCGTGATTTATAATTAAAATCTTTAGAAATAAATAACATGGCTACATCATAAGGAGTTAATGTGTTTCCTTGTTGTAGGTTAAACATTTTTATCTTCAAAAATAGGTTACATTGGCTCCTGGTATGTGTAGGTGACCCAAAGAAGGTAAGGTCGAGGGGTTGCAACTCATACGCCGTATGGGGAGGAATGCTAATCATAATTATTCCACGACTCTTGCAGAATTCATAAATGGACAACTGAATGTGACTGGAAGCTATGTATATATTATAAATCACTCAAGCTCTTCATTTAATTCGTGAAAGAAATTATTAATTTTTAATCTTATATATCTCTAACAATAACAGTTGTTTACAATCAGCCTTGTGATGTATCAGAAACGTCAAACATAACGTGCAGATCGTTGTGTTGCGTTTTCTTGCTGTTTTTCCCAATTTAATGTGGTAGGGTTCCTTTCTAAAACTTTGTCTGGAATCATTACCAGTTCAATGGGAAGTATGGCCATGATTATCCGCTGCATTTTAATAATCGAAAGTTGTACCGTCAACTTCATTCGATTCTATCGCTTTTACACTTTCCAGTATGAACATTGTTAATTTCTGGTAGCGATTCAGTATGGGCATTGTCATCTCATCACAGCTGCGCTAGTTGTACTTTATACTTATATATTCATAATTTATTGGAATTCAATTTTTTAGACTCGAAAAATATGTAGGTTTATGGCGAAAATGTCAAAAATGCGTATGAATGTAAGCACATCCCTCTATTTTAGTGACAACAGGCTTTCCGCGACTTCGTACATTCGCGGCATCTGATTTCTGCGTACGGGACTAAATTCGTTTTAGTTTTTGTTCGTAAAACTTAGAATAAAAATGTTGCGCCAACTTAAGTAGATACACTGTGTATTACGGTTCGTCAACGATAGATCAAGAGCTACTGTTATCAAAGGTTGTTGAGAACTACCCGTTCTCTTGTGGGTTCTTTATTTTTTCACGATATAAACTACTTTGATAGATGTCCAATTCACAACAGCTACTCCAACTTTTACTTATCTTCATAAATATCTCCATTTTTGTCTCCCAGAACACCCATTTCCGCTTTAACTGTAAATGCAGCCAGTTCAAATTTGTATTATTTAA
Source organism: Photinus pyralis (assembly GCF_008802855.1). Taxonomy (NCBI): domain Eukaryota; kingdom Metazoa; phylum Arthropoda; class Insecta; order Coleoptera; family Lampyridae; genus Photinus; species Photinus pyralis. The sequence goes on from NW_022170249.1 coordinate 1,301,339, forward strand.
ATATGATTTGTATTTGTTTAAATTATTTATTTTAGTTATTAACCGCCAAATAACAAAATATACTACTTTTCAAATAAAATAGTACAACTTCACGAAGCTGTAACTCCTAACATATGTGTGCTAGAAAAAAATTTAACAAAAAATGTAGGAAATTTTGTCCTCTTTAACTTTGTATAGAACCAACATCTTTTGTCGTGAAAGCCACCGTTTGCGCTTTTATATAAGCATATTTTACTTGCAAGCGGTCGCCATTTTTTAAATCATAATTTAAGGGTGTATTCCACTTAAATTTTAATTCTATTTGACGTATGATGGGTTGCATAATATTTACTTGTAATGAAATGGTAACGAATAAACAAAGATTCAAGAATTTACCTGCCCAACCATTGTATAAAGTAAACAAGTAATTACGCTAATTTACCCAGGTCATTAGTCATTGTGACGAATATGCATATATAATTAAACATCGATTAGAAAACGCAAATCATTGTCACAACGGCTAATCCTCAATAAATTCACTTTTCCCAGTTTTTAATAAGACGTATACCTACCTATATTTTTTTTAACCCAGTAATTACTCCATGAATTGTATTGACCTTATCTGGAAAATAACGCATGTAAGCGAATAAGTACCTATAAATTAGATATCTTTAAAAAAATGTACATTTTTTTACTAATATTCTAGATGTGTTACAAAAAATCGTCTAATTCGGGAACAACACAAAATAAATGAGAACTAACGCTTTTTGCGCAAATTACATCTCTTTCCGAAGGATGCTACATGGGAATAATCTCAAATTTGTGTCACACTAAAATTTTAGGGGTGTTTCAAAATTTCGTCTAATTCGGGAACAACACAAAACAAATCATAACCAACGCTTTTTACGCAAATGACATCTCTTTCCGAAGGATGCTACATGGGAATAATCTCAAATTTGTATCACACTAAAATTTTAGGGGTGTTTCAAAATTTCGTCTAATTCGGGAACAACACAAAATAAATGAGAACTAACGCTTTTTACGCAAATTATATCTCTTTCCGAAGGATGCTACAGGGAAATAATCTCAAATTTGAATCACACTAAAATTTTAGGGGTGTTACAAAATTTCGTCTAATTCGGGAACAACACAAAATAAATGAGAACTAACTCTTTTTACGCAAATTATATCTCTTTCCGAAGGATGCTACATGGGAATAATCTCAAATTTGTATCACACCGAAATTTTAGGGGTGTTACAATATTTCGTCTAATTCGGGAACAACATAAAATAAATGAGAACTAACGCTTTTTACGCAAATTATATCTCTTTCCGAAGAATGCTACATGGGAATAATCTCAAATTTGTATCACACCGAAATTTTAGGGGTGTTACAAAATTTCGTCTAATTCGGGAACAACATAAAATAAATGAGAACTAACGCTTTTTACGCAAATTACATCTCTTTCCGAAGGATCCTACATGGTAATAATCTCAAAATTTTATCACACTAAAATTTTAGGAGTGTTACAAAAAACGCCAGAAAAGACGCAAACTTTTAATTCACCCAAAAATAAATCACATTTTTCGTGTGAATTCTATTACCCAGTATATTATGGAATTATAATACGTTCTAATGAATCCGGTTTCTATTTGTAAATTAGTCCCGATAAACGCAACAATGCCGCTAATGAAGTCAGGCCTGCTGTATGATGTGTTGCCTACTGTACATTTATAAATGGTGAATGACTTCACTAAACGCTGCAAGTTTTCGTAAAAAATTTCGAATGAATATTTCGTCTAAAATTTTTTGTAATTTATGTGAAAGGTTGGTCGATGGCTCTATGGTTTGCTGTTTTTTCTGAGTATGCTACAGGGAGATTTTTAAAATAATTTGTGTTGACGCCATTTTACCTATAAAAGTTCACTTTTTATTGGCAGTGCTCTAAAAAATTGTTTGTTCTTAAATATTAAAATTTTGTTCTGTAGCATACTTTATAAATGTATAATTTACACGAAAAAAATTAGCCCCGTCTTTCATCTCATGTTTTACAGAATTGAGACGAAATATAAATCGCACTATTTTCGCATAAATGTTGTACTACTGGATTACACCCTTAAACTCGCTGAAAATCACAAATATGTTGATCGGGCATGCGTATTTGTCTTAAGTGCGCAATTTGCCTGGAAACCACACACGTCAAATTTAAAAACCGTTTTGTATTCTTTATGTACACTTTGTAACGTGCAAGTTTACGTAGATTTAATTTCTGATTATACCTCGTAGTTTCACTAGTACTCGACGCGACTCTTTTAGACGCGTGCGCCTCAATTTGACTGTCGGCAAAAGTTGTTACTAGGACACTTCGGTTCACGTAGTCTTCTTGAGAGGTAGCGAATAAGAGTTCCTCGTTACCGCGTGGTGAAAATTTGTTTGCTAAGTTTATTCTCGGTCATCCACCGCATTTGCTTTCACCTGGGTAATTTATTGTACCGGATGGTAGCTGTAGAACTACTACAGGCTGTTATTTGTTATTTTGGAATACATTTGCCGATTATCGGGATCTTGAGGAAATTTCGCTTATCTTCTGGCTGCGCCCTTATATATAAAAGGGGTAAGTGTTCAGATAATTACTTTTTGTGGATACTTCGTAGGATTTCATTTTTCTAATGAATGCTCTGCTTTTATGTAGCT
>NW_022170249.1:1304112-1342213 GCF_008802855.1 Photinus pyralis
TATATATATATATATATATATATAAAGGGGGTTTTGTTGTGTAACTCGAGCTGACATTTTGTATACTATATATATATATATATATATAAAACTTCAATTATCGCTAATTCGCAGCACTGTTTTAGATTTGTACCCATATTCATCGCTAACGTTGGTGATTCGTAGAACTCCGACTCCGCATTATATTTTGCAACATTTTTCGTAGCAGTCGTCAGCATATCGTAATGTTGTGGTTTGAGAACATCAAACATTGTCTTCATCGATGTGTCTAACTTTCGGATTTCAATTAGGAAGCGTGCCACCTCTCTCATCTTTCTAGAAACGACATTGATGTGGTGCTTTTCACGATGGGCCTTCAAATATTGAGCATCGAACGCGCATATTAGAGGATCTTTCTTTGCAACTAACGAGACATCATCGGGTCTCATTCTTTTAAATACCAACTCTACTAAATTTTTATCAATTTTTAGGTTTCTGACTAAGAATGTTTGAGCATCAGCTTGATTACATGTTCCGTTCGCCTGTTTACATCTTTTGCTATGCTTCCAAAGGCTCTTGGCAGCATAAAAACCAAAACAATACTTGCACGGCAGTATAGCTGTGTTTAATAAGGGTTTCCTTATTGGTTTCCCACATTCACTGTTGTTAATAAAATTCCCTCTTTTTCGTAGTGCGGTAAGTAGATCCTTTCTCTCCTTAGATTTCGCAGGATAAGCGGCAATTTTCTGAACCTCATGCTCACAATTATGATTGCGGAAGATGTGACGTGCAAAATTTAATACATCTGTTTCACAGAAGTAGCAATAATCTTTCTCATAAACCTTTTTCCGTTTTAGTTGTTTTACAGGGAGATTGTCAAAAGTGTTGCTTGGTTTAGTTGAAGCTAATATCAGCAGAGCTAGTCACTACAATGTTGCTGATAATATTTATTTTAGGTTTTTCTCTACTTTGGTCTGACTCTTTTTCACTTTCTTCATCGCTGGTCTATGTAATTAAACACCACCATGTAATAGAATCAAGATCAGAAATTGCAAGACTTACCTCACTTCCTACCTCAGATGGCACATATTCTGAGTCACTGCCGGAATCTTTATCCTCCGAAGGCAAATCGGGTAAGTCGTCTAGTTCATAGGATGCATCATCAGCAGTGTCCTTCAACTGTAAAATTTCGGATTAAATATATTTCGTACTAATTACTTATGTTCGGTATAACCTGATTTTCTGTGTTATCAGAAGATGAACTGACATTCACTTCATGTAGATCTTTTGTTTGAGAAGAGGCATTATCGGCAGTTATCCAACTAGAAAATTGCAAACTAAGATTTTTTGTGCCCCTTATTTATGTTTGTCTCACCTTATTTTTTGTGTTATCGGAAGATGAACTCACTTAACGACTTGTACAATTAATGATGGTGGGTCGGGAGGACTTAAGGTTACGTTGCACATCCTTCGATGTGTAGAAGGTTTACAGGTCTGAAATTTTTAGTGTTGATTATCAAATCAAAGGCGGTAATGTTACACTTACAGGAACGTGGAGTGGTGTTGCCTCTTTCGTTGGAGATTTCTGAAAATGCATATTAAAATAACATTAGAAGGTTAAAATTTCGTGCACGAATTCTGGAGCGGTCATTTTGAGGAATTTCGTGCTCAATTTTTTTTATTGTGTAGACAAGGGATGAAACTACGTACGTGTATAAACACTTTTTTAAAATTTACTCTAGTGCACTTTCTATCTCAATTTGAATATGGTCAAAATTAAGTAAACTTTAACGCCGGATATCGTAACAATTATTTAAAAAGTGCTTCTACACGTACGTAGTTTTATCCTTTGTCTACACAATAAAAAAATTGAGCACACAATTCTTAAAAATGACGACTCCTGAATTCGTGCACGATACCCTTATATACGGTTAAAATTCAGCCGCGTAGGATCACCCTTAAGGTTAATCAAAGATTAAAAATATTATAATGTTCACAAACCTTGATTATGAGATCAGATGTTTCCCACTCTAATATGTTTAATCATGGTCGGTTTCACAAACTATGATTAAGGTTAATCACTGATTAAAGATATTAGAATGGGAAACATCTGATCTCATAATCAAAGTTGGTTAACATTCTAATATTTTTTATCTTTGATTAACCTTAACCATCGTTTGTGAAACCTGGCATAAATCTCCAGTTGTTGGCTCCCATAATTGTTCTAAAATATTAAACCTATTTATTTATTTTTTGTAGATTGGAGAATTATTTTTTTCCTTTTTTTGTATGCGAAAATCGGAGGAATTGGAAAACTGACACTTTTATAGAATTCAATTACACTATGGAATAATGAAACATGAGCGCTTATTAGACGAACCCCATCTCCAGCATAACACCACCTTCATTTCTAATATTTTTTCTGTGATTAAATATTTTTTCTAAATATCAAAAGTTTAATAACCGCTTATTTGTTTCTATTATTCCATTGAATCACTAATTTAAATTTAGCATTTTAATCCCTATGCTGTGCAGTGCAAGTCACCGCCCGGTGTAATATTACACATTACATTACTTCAGAATTCGAAGGATTTTATTCTGTTGCAGGTGAAGACGAGAAATTATAAGCCATTCATTCGGTTCAGACATTTCATGACAGCACCATGAAGGCATACGTAAACAAAATTTAAAATTTTAGCCTTGAAGTTCAATTGATAGTATAAGGAAAACCAGATCATTTAACTTTAAACTACTTAGCACAAAACGACAATTTATGTTTATCTCATTCAACTTTTCGTTATAGTTACTCAAGAAACCATATTATCTTTAAACAAATAATGTCGTTGTATATCACTTCGTTTCGTCATCCAAGATATCATCCAATACCTTTTCAATATCTTCTGGAAGCGGTGGATCTTCAGATTCCTCGCTTGTGAAAGTTTCATTTGCTTCTCTATAATTCAATGGTGTAACTAAGCCCTAAATTCTGGCAGCTCTTGTTGAAGATCTGCGTTCCATCCTGTAATTTATATTTAAGAGCAATTACGATAATGAGGCTAGTCAATATAGGAATGTAAGCGCAAATTAGGATAGTTCCGATTCATGTTGTTGAGACCACTACGGGTACATATAAAAGCAAATTTGCTATCCCAAAAGAACACATCCGTGCACATTGCTTTGTTTTTAAATCACACACTAAATTTTTTATTGTATCAAAGTAGATTACATCTAGCATGATAGGATCCGGTTCTTGCCCCAATATAGAATTTATACAACCCATACTAACAACACATTAAAAAAACATACCCTAATTTTTGCTATTTTGTCTTTTTGAATGTCGATATTGGCTGACCAAAATTATATTTATTTACCTTTAATACGTACCTTCGCAAATGTCCACAGAGAAAAATTCGTACAACACTTTTAACTCGAACTTTATATTCATCAAACAAACACGGTAAAATGAATGTAACACGATGCAGACAGAATTCGCTCTTCAAAACTCGCAAGAAAGCAAATCTATAAATAGAATTATATGTGTGAATTAATAGTCATCAACGTGGCAACGTTGCTGGACGTTGGATGTATAGCAAAAACATCATAAAACATACGAAGGTGTATATCGCGGACGTCCGATGTCTTCCAAAGGGAATGGACGCAGGATAGTTAGTACGTTAAATTGAAAAAAAAATATTACAGAATACCACGGTAAGTATATACCATAAAACTCTTATAAATAGCGTATATCGTCGGCCTAATGTGAAAATTGCACATCTCCAAAAACCCAAATTTTACAGGGGAACGAAAAAACAGGTTAATTCTTTTGGGAAAAGAATGTACTTGTTTTATATCAATAAAAGATGAAAAAATATTATTAGTGTGCTCTCCTGTAGTGATTTTAGTCATTTTCAAATAATTGTTATAAAAATAAAGGAGTTATGCAAATTTCATTTTCAGATGCAGTATGAAATGGGACTTATTCCATTTTCACATAAAAACCAAACATTTTAAAACGATATTTATTTATATTTCGAATGCATAAAAAGCTGTTTGAATGGAATATTCAAAATTCGTTAAACAAACATAGTTAAAGAGTATGTAAACAAAAGTAAAGTGTAGGTATTATTCATGTCTTAAATTGTCATAAAAATTATGATAATCCTTTTCGAGAGACTTTTTCAAAAACATGAGATGTTCAAACTTTTCATTTTTGATTTTTAGGGGCTCGCTGTACAATGCTGGTAGAGAATTATTTGGTACACCTTTATTAAGATTTTTTTTCAACCTCATGGGCATTACTTCATATTCCTCAGAATGCTTAATCTTAAATTCAATTTGGCCATCTGAATTATATTTCAGAGCTCTTAAGTTATTTACCGTAGGGTCACCAACTTTATATCCAGGTCTTATTGATTTTATTAAATTCAGTTTAGAATAATCTTTAAAGAATGTGTGATCCAAATAGCTCACGTGGTATGGTTTCGGATTTTTTCTGGCCAATTTACATAAGGATACGTAATCAGCCGGCACGTTAATGGTTCTTCTCCTCAATTTTCGCTCTATGGTTGAATGCATGGAGTCACACTCCATCTGAGTGTGTCCCTTTTCTAAGTATTTCTGAATGATACAAACCTGTTTCTCGATCGCCAAGTTTAATAAGGCGTTGCTCAAAGTGCAATTACGATTTTGGGCGCTACAGCCATCACTGAATAATATTATTTGTTGGGTGGGCTCAAGCTGAGGAATCACTTCATTAATTAAAAAATTACTTATGATCGACGCAAAGCAATTAGCACCAAGCTCGCCTTCGCCCTCGTGCCAAAGATAACAATACCCATCTTTAGAGTGCATATCAAAAATAGTAAAATTATGCACAATTAGCTTTGTGCGATAATACAGAGCCGACACGTTTGACCTTGGGCACAGTAATACCGATTGGAGGTCCATTGTAAAAACCCTATTCTTTGAATTTTTATCATTTGCCTTCGCTGCTCGCGCTTCTTCTTTCTTGGCAATGTGTTCCATGTAAACAGTTTCCTCTACATTTTTGGTCTTATAGCCTACGCAGACATCACATTCGTCTTTTTTTGGCATGAATAAGGATAAATTTAAATCTTCAAACGTGTTGGAGAATGTGGCACTACATAAAGGATTTATTTTTTCTTCTACACACCAATCCCTATAAAGTGCGTAAACTTCTGATTTTGCTTTAAACAATGGCTCTAAATATAATTTTGTTGAAGATTTTCGACAGTAATGCGATTCGAGCTTAGGGAGGTCATCTAAAAATCTTTTTAATTTTATTTTCTCTTGTTTAAAACGGTCATGCCTCTTTTCTGCACTTGTTGTAGTGTGTTGGTCTTGATCATTTTTAGCAGGGCTAGTTAATTCATTTTTTACCCATTCTGAAATTGTTCGTATGGAAACGCCCAACGTATTACAAAACATCACCTTGCATACTATAATTTGTTCCTTTGTGGTTCTAAGAAAGTATGTATACGAACTTGTCCTCTGACTTACCTCTGGATCATTTCTATTTCTGGCTCTCTTTGTGCTCTTTTTGTAGACTCTTGCAGATACATACCGTTTTTTTTCTGCCCAGGAGAGATACCAAAATTTTAAAAAAATAGATTTTCGATCTTCATTTGTTAATTTGTAACACTGAATACTCATTTCATTGCCCATTTTTGTTAATTTATGGACACATTGACATCTTTCTTTCATTGCTCTTTCATTTTTCATAACATCAAACTTGTTTTCCTTTCTTCCCATGTACACAGTGCCCTTTTCTCTATTCTTCTTGTTTATATTATATTTCCAAGAAGTGGGATCGGACAATCTTTTTTTCTTCCTTTTTCGCACATTTGCTATATTAGGATCATTTTCGTCTTCGGAGGTATCCATCTCATACGTTGGATCGGTGCTGTTGTTGTCAACTTCTTCAGGATTATGTGACATTTTCTCTTCATCTTTACGTCTAGTATAATTTGCTGTATTTTTCACTTGCTCTAAAAGATTAGCCGGTTCTTCTGCCACAAAGTGGTTATCTTCTGTTTGCTCAGTTTCATGTATTGCGTTATTTATCAAACTGGGCGATAAATCATTTCCTGCTCCTTCTTGCTCAAAAAGTTGGTTTGTTATTTCAATCTCTTCGGTAAGTGCTACAATAGCAGATTGTAGATCCACTTCAGTTGCTTCTATGAAATAATTTTCATTCTCAACATTTCGTCTCTCGTTTAAAACACTGGTAGGCTGTTGTGCTAAAGTCAGTATTTTGAAGCTCTTCGACCTACGATCCATAGCTAAAAGAAAATTAATAATTTTTATTTGTATTTTTGCTTGTATTTTTTTCACCCCGAAGTTAAAAACAGAAATCAAAAACATTAAATTTGTTAAATACTGAGAGGATTTAAAATTTAAAAATTGGTCAATTTAGGCATAATTCAAAACAAAGCTGCAAACAAGCAGATTTAAATCTGTAACATGCATAACTCCTATCAGCTGTACAAATATTAGTTATGTGAAAATTGCACAACTCCTTCTGCTAAGAAAAAGGCGTATTATTTACACTGCTATTGATTTCAACAAATGTGTAAAGTTTTTGGTCTATTTAAAAGGGTTTATCCAACACCTCTATGTTATCCAGTCATTATCATGACGAAATTAAACGAGTAAGGTATAATATAACCCACTAATGAGTTATGGACGTAAAATAACTCACTAGCAAGATAAAGTACAGGAACCATAAGTAAATCCATATAAATTTTCTGACTAAATTTTTTGTTGTTTATTATTCCCCATAGCAACGAATTATTGCTTTTGTATTCCATGCACTCTTGCTTTTCGCGGAACACGCAATTTTTAAGATTTCCACGTTTTAAACCAGCTTGAGGAGGTGTTGGATAAAGTTTTGTATGGTGCACGTGTGTTAATTACAAATAAGTCACTTGAGAAAATAACCCCACTCGGCCTGACGGCCTCGTGGGCTTACTTTTTTCTCGCGTGACTTATTTGTAATATAACACACTTATACCATAAATAACTATTATATTTACCTGTACAATGTATTAACACACTTAATTGCGGACAATCAGAGGTTTAATAAAACAAACAGTAAAACACCGCCATTAACTTCATGCAACAACTACTATTATAAGGACTTGTGCAATTTTCGTACCGTTCTAGTATGCATGGGACTTGTGCGCATTTCAGACATACTTCTGGCGACATCTGATTTTATTTTACAGAATTATTCAATTGAAAGACATAGATTCGCTGCTTGTCTATCAGATGCCGTTAAAATTCACTTTTCGATAAAAATGGACTTATGCACTTTTCACATTAGGCCGACGATATTACAATGGTTTTTGACCTCACGTCATTATTTTGCATGGACGTTCAATATCCACAGCATGAAAGGAAGTCTGATGGATAATGGGATGTAAATATATATATATATATATATATATATATATATAAAATACTCTAGCAATAATAAGGATCCCAATATTTAAGACGGCACAAATATCACAGTTTCCAGAAGAACAACTTCAACTTTTAATCCTAAACACCGAAACAATTAAGTCTCCGAATCAAGCAGACAAAATCCCCCCCAACTCTAATAAGGACTCGTGCAAGATAATATATGTAAATAAGTCACCTTACCCTTCGTCCTAGGAAAAAAAGTAAGTTCCCGTGTAGCAGGGATTATGCCACAATACAGCGTACCGAACAAAGCACGCAATACGCATTTGGATTAACCGAAACAATAAAATTATTATCAAACCTCGCTAGATGTTATGTTGATCAACAGCTATCGGTAATTCTGCGGCCTAGGTCGCCGGATTTAACCAGAACCAATAACTAATTCAACTAGGTATCTATATACCAAACCGAAATCACAGCAGCCAATATGGTGTACTACCTAGCATGCACAAATTTCGTGTACCAAGAAAACAAACCGTTATAATTATCCCCTTTGAGTTAATTAACATTTACCAGTCCAGCTGGCTCCCACCCCATAAAACAATTAAAGTAACTAGATCACTGTATGTATCTGACCAAACCCACTTGATTGTCGGGACCTGTTATTATTCGGCTATAATTTGAATTTACTGAATTTGAACTAACTTACGTTAACAGTAGCACAAGGCTTCCCACCAGTTTACGTCTAACAACAATTATAGCTTCCCTCACAAGTAATTTCTTTGCAACGAAATGTCTTCAACTAATTGTTAACAAAAGGAGTTCCCCAAATTCAACAGAATTGCTAGAATCTCTAAGATTTTCTGCTAACAATAATTCATCGTAAACGTCAAATTTCGTAACAACAAGAATGTCCTCCCAATCAATCGGTACGTAACTTCGACAGACATTAGTGACACTTAGCTGTGGGTACTGGACGTTCGTCCAACACCTCGCCTCGATCTCCACGTACAGCCGTTGACTATGTGATCGGCAACTCCAAAGGTTCTACGATGTCCTCGATCTCACGAAGGTAATCGGTCCTCTCTCTCTCTCGTTTCTCCCCAACAGCGATATACACGAAAACAACTCCAACTCCCCCAGAGTTAATCCTCAAGACAAAACGAACGTACGACAGCCCTGGTGGTTATTATAGTCCTACCGGTTGCTCCGCCAGAAACTGAAAAAGCTCTGATTTATTTTTTTCATTACGGCGAAAATCTGACCAATCAGACGGTTAAGCTGTTATTAGCAATAACTTGACGCCGAATGCCAGCTCCTCTCCCTTCTCGTTCTTGTCTCTTTAGACTATTCGGCAGATCCCATACAAGTTCTATTCTCTTTGCATTTTCTTTCTGCACTATTGGAGAACATGAGGCATGAGATCTGCTGAGTAATACTCTTGTTTTGGAGTTCTTTGGCCGAATCAATTGTATAAGCGCAGGTCCATCAAACTGAATGGGTATATTTTGTGTACCAGAGATTCTAGTTTTTCAGCTAGATCCGTCTTAATTCCCGAGCGAAGTTGTCCATTTGCTGACAAAGAAGGTGGGCATCTTTGATTCTCATATTGAAAAAAAGATTCCAGATCAAGCTCACGCTCTCTTGCGGTTATAAATAATCTGGACGGATTGTCAAGAATTATTTTTTGGTTTGTAGGTAATATCAGCTTTTTTTAAATGAGAAAATACAACATATTAGAGGATATTTAGTAGTTACCTATTTTTTTTAGAATGAAGAAATTAATTTGAAAATTTCATAATTTTCTTTATATTCAGACGCTATCTTTAATTTTTTTAACATTATTTTTTTCTTTTGATTACAGGTGTCAATACGAATTGATTGACACCTCAATCACTAAAATCGGTGCAACCGTTTTAGCTCTATAAATTTTTGAAATTATGCAGTCGCCATTTTAGAAAACGCCCGCCATTTTGAATTACAGTGGGTAAAATTCATTCATATTGGTCCTTAGTATTACTAGTAAAAGCGGCTTGCTTTCTGCATAAAATGCAGCTTTCGATGTAAATATCGCTGTAAACCCTAAGACTATATGTAGTTCGAGATTTATAAGGTGGCCATAAAACTTCTCTTTTTAAAGGTGTAAACCAGTTAGTACAAATTACCCCAACGCCACCATCATGTTCTCCGCCAAATTCTACTCCACAATACATTTTCTCGAGTAGAAGAGTACGGGACACTTGTATTACCTACGTGTTAATTAATAAACAAATGGTAATATCAATACCGCGAGTAAATTGGCGCCATGATTTTATCGTTAGAATTAAAGTGAGAAGTTATGAATTTATGTAAATGCGTATAAGGAGCACTTACGTCCAAGCTACAACACTTGCGTCCAGTTGCACTATATTGTTAACTTAAGTAACTGATGGTAAATTATTTCCACCACCACAAAGTACATTGACCGTATTGCAACACAAAACAAGTAAAGACAAGATGGCGTTACGCGATGCGAACTATGCCGGTCATGCGCAATTGAAAAAAATCATGCGATACTTAAAATGATTCTGCTATCCCAAAACATTAAAGTTATGGCCACAATGTCTACCTTGATGAAATGTCTGTTCTTGTGTCAACTTAAGACGTATGACAGAAGCATAAAATATAAAACTGGCATATCTGAACAAACTTCCGACGTTGATATATCACCATCTGGTAATCAATGGCTTATAGACACGATCAACAATAGCCATATTAAGATTAAAAGAAAAAATTAAACATTACATTGACTTTCCCACGTTTCCAAAATTATTATTAATGAAGGTAACTGGAATTACTTCAAATGTGAAAGTGTGTTTTATATTCTAGATTTTGTTAATTGTTGAAATTGCAGGCGCGCTTGTAGACGTGATGAGGTCGCAAAAATGTTAATAGACCACGTCGATGGTCGAGAATCAATGAGGATAATCACAATACTAGATTCAAAAACACTAATTGTGAATAAATTAATTATCGTCTTCTTGGTGGCCAAATGGGTTATTCTAACTGCTTTGGTGGTGATAGCCTTGGAGAGAAAGGCTGATATTTTTTCAGTAGTGGTTTTGTGGAGGAGGAAGTCGTCAGTTAGGTTGGCTGTCGGATTTTGTTTGATTTTTCAAAAGGTATTCTTGCGAGGAATAAAGGACATTTTCTAATCGCCCGCGGGCTCCCAGGTTAGTTTTGACTTCAATGGTTCCATTTTTACCGCCCGTATCACCCCCATCATAAAAGCAAAACCGTAATTTTTATCTGTGTCCACGGTCAGCTGTTATTGCATGTAATGCTCTCTTCCTAATTTTCCCACATTCTTTTATAATAAATACCTTGCGATTTTCTGTTATTATGTTCCACATTTAATGTTTGACGCTTTAAAGGGTGTTTTATAGTACGGTTTTCGGATCTTATTTCGGTTTTGAAAATGTTTATTTCGGTCTGAAAAACTGTATGGGAACTTCATAGTTTCTTGTAGGCTTTGGTGAGTTATGATCTCTCTTGAAACTGGTTGTAAATCTTTCAAGTTGCCGAGGTTTGTTTCTTCTTTTAGTTTCACCTCGTGGTCTAACAAGCGTGTTTTTCCAAAAGCAGTACCTACTTGTTGTCTTCGCCGAGTGTTTCAAGGGCTGTTATCATTCCCATAGTAGCTGCTTGGCAAGGTAGTCAAAAGATGCGATACTTTGTCCATTTACTCCAACTTTGCACCGGCCGCGAGCAACTCTACGATAATTTCGTCGAATTTCGCGAAATGGGTTAATAAGCCCTCGTCACCTTGCAGTTAATAACCTTTTTCGGCTTGCTAATTGTGTGGCAAGACTTTTCTCTCGTAGAATGCGTCCAGACTCTCAAAAATATCTTTGACGTAAAGCTTGTCCTTGGCAAAATTCAGAACTGCGTCTTGACGTGGCTGTCCTTTAGTTTTTTAACCGGTTTTTTGCCAATGCACCTTTTAGCTGAATCTTTTTTCTTATTTCGAAATGCTTCTTCTGCTTCTAATGCTTGTTTCTCAGGTGTTGTCTAATAGCAAAATTATTGGATTTTGCTTGGTAGGTTTGGAATGTTTTAATAAAATTCTCAATAAACGTACAAAACGCCTGCTCCAGCATCCAATCCGAACCGTTTGCCCCATCAATGCGTCCTGGGGGCCTCCGTGAATAAAATGAGAGTAAGAATGAAATTTCTTCCTCGAGTGTATCGTGTTTTTTTTTTGTTTTTTTTTCGTTTGCCAAGGTCAATGGTAGAACGCTTGATGCAGACCTTTCTGCATTTAGGCGAATTGATCTTTTTGGCTGAGATGGTTTACTTACACATTATATATACGTCTTTTTTTTGTATTCTACATATATTCAGTCAATAAAGTACAATTATTATTATTAAAAAAAGATGAACATTGGTGGGGATTGTATTTCCTTGGGCACTGACAAGAACCACTAACGCGATCATCCCCTCGTTCAGCAGACGTAATTGCACCTACTTGATTAGTGCTCTTATTACACATTATAAGTATCGACAAATTTGGTACTTAACTGCCTAATTTGGCCCTTTTGTGATTTCATTTTGTACGAAATATTTAATTTTCTTCCATGGCCTATTTTGAAGAACATAATTTTGTTGTATGCATTTCATGCAATCGTTCTTTTTTGGCAATACGCCATTTTTTATTTCAATTTTAAAAAATTGGAGAACACATTGCTTCTCTTCGGAATTCCATGGAACATGTTTCACAGTACGAGAATTGTTTGTTCCTCTTCGGTTTTTTTCACCGCGCGACGTGTTACTTTTTTCCTTGTTTTGCTTATTTCCTTTTGTCTTGGTTACTAAAACATTACAATTTAGTAAATAACCAATTGTATAGATTAAATTGTTATGATTACTTTTTCTACCCGTCTGCCTTTTATTTCCTTTGGACGAAGTGTTAGGTTCCGAACCACACTGAGAGAAAAAAAATGCATTAACGTTAATACTGTGTCGGTGTTTACATACTTAAAAGGAATTATTGTTAAGTAAAAAAACGTACCATAATTTGAGAGAAATTATGCTGTATTTAGAACACCTGTAGTATTATCGCGTTAATACATTTCGGAATTTGTTTAGAAATGTTGAATAGTATTAGAGAAGTATATAACCTATTTTCACTAAAGGTTAATTATGTTAAACCCTAATACAGTACAATCTGACGTCACACCTTTTGCATCCGTTTAATATGTTGTATATTAACCATAAGACGTTGAAGAAAACGTATTATCGACTTAAGATATACCGTCTATAATGGTAATAGGGCTCCATATCACGTAACTGTTTGTATATAACTTAATATATTTCGTTTTATGACAGGACATGCCACTTGCAATTAACCTATCTTTATTGAAGGATAACATGTATGACGGATATTGAATTTATAGCGTATCTACATTACTTTTCAATGAATTATCTACGAGCTAAGTTGAGCTATTGCAATTTGCAAATCCGAAACGAAAATCCCTAATTATGAAACGCAAAAGCACCAATGTTATTCCTTTCTTAATAGTGCATATATAATGTTCTGCGAATCCACCCATTTTTTGCTTATGTGGCATTCCCTAAAGTGCATATACCTGTATAAAGTTATATATGTATACAATCCTTTCCTGCACCAGTACGCGGGAGCGGGATGATACATCATTTTCAGTGGAATTGTCTTAATGAATGTACGAATTATATGGCGATGGCATAAACCAAGTGATGTGTGTACAATTTGTATTAACGTTAATACAATTTTAATTATGTACAGGACAAAATATATTTTATACTGCTGTGCTATCTGCTATCAGTTTAGTTGAAGGTGGTGTTTTTGCTTGTGCATGTGAATCGCTAAATATACAAGTAATTTTCGTATAATGGAATCCACGGATAACACTGACAAGTGCTACGAAGTGGAGAAGTTACTTTCCGAGTGGGGCTTTGAAAAGTACATAAACGCCTTTAAGGGTAAGTAGTAAATTTTATATTTTCACTGTGAGTAGATAGATCACAAAATGGTGGTTAATATATAATTATGGCATACAACTTGAAATTGATACTGTACAGTTTCAACTCCAGTTTAACTTGCGCCGTTGCTAAGTTGCTTGTTTGTAGGTAGTGGCATTGTTTGAATGCTGTACCATTTAATATGTTTGTACTTAATAGGTTAGATAATAGAATTTTAATCTTAAACTCAATAACACCCTGCAACAAAATTTTGGCACCGCCCGATGTTCCCATATTTTTTTTCGTTTTCTAGTGCCTCAAAAAAAACAAAAATCATTATACGACCCCTAAACAAAATTGCGATCTCTTATTGAGAGACATTTTTCTGTTTTTTTTTTGCTTTTTTTCAAAAATGAGGAATAAGAAGGGTTTAATATTCAAAATTATGCGAGTATACCTAGAGTAAGAATCCAGCAACAAGAAAAAATCAATAAACGCTAAAAAAAAGTACAATCAGAAAGTTTAATAAATATGTTTATTTTTGGAAAAAAAACAACCAAAAAACAGATGTATCCCCTAATAAGCGTTCGCAATTTTATTTGGGGGTCGTATAATGATTTTTGCCCTTTTTGGGCCCTAGAAAACGAAAAAATATAGGTACATTGGGCGGTGCTAACCCCAAAATTTTTTTGCAGAGTGTAATCAAACCAGTCTACTAACACACTACCTATTTGCATTGCATTGTTTATTTATAATGTGGTTACTACCCACTATATTGTGATGTTTTTTAAACAGATCAAGAAATAGATACCGTCACACTACGTCATATCGAAGACGCAGAGCTACGAGAACTAATACCATTAGCTGGGCCCAGGGTAATGTTCAAAGCGCAGTTGAAATTGTGGCGTAATAACATAACCCAATCCCAAATAAATACAGAACAAACCGAGGTTTGTATTTATATCGTAAATTTATACATTCACGTATTGACTCCTTAAGTTTTTACACATTACATACCTATATACCTACTCATTGTGTTACTGAAAGACATTGTCATTTATCCTTTTTGTTTTTCAGCCGGATCAACATTCTAGTCTAATAGAATTATCTAATGTAGTATTAAATGGTACAGGGAATAATTCTAATGACTACTATCAGCCAGAAAATTTACTTAATACCGCAGCGTTATCGGATTTACCCGAACCAAATGATCTATATTTGAGCGTTCCGGTAAGAGGCATACTAATTCGGAGAATCATATTTCCTGTGAAAAAAAGTTGTTATTGTTTGGAAAAAGTCAAAGAATTGAATTTGCTTTAAGTACTCAGTACAAACTAAGTATAGAAAAACATAATTAAATTGTTAAACAAAACAGACACATTGTGGGATCTCTTGTCAGGGTGACATGTCTGCTAGGTAAACTTGGCCTTCCATTTAGAAGTCATGATGAAAGCGACTCATCAAAAAATAAGGGAAATTTCGTAGAATTTATTAATGAAATGGCAAGAAATGATAACACGCTTAAAACGCATTTAGATAATTCTACTGTTTTTCGCGGTCTTTCCCCAGACATTCAGAATGATTTAATCCAATCAGTTGCCGAAGTAATGATCGAAAAAATTAAAACAGAGATCTCGAAAACTGATTTTGTAGCCCTAATTTTAGATGAAGCTTCTGATATCACTATGAAATCACAATTGTCAGCTACTTTCCGATATGTAACTGAGGATGGAAATGTTCAAGAAAGGTTTGTGCACTATACAGATGTCAGCTCTGATAGAAAAGCAGATTCTCTTTTGCAACACACTTTGCAAATTTTGAAGGACTTTGGTTGTGCTGACAAATTAGTGGCACAAACTTATGACGGTGCGGCTGTAATGGCAGGCGAACATAGTGGATTGCAGACGAGACTTCGAGAACATTGTAAAACCGCAACATTTATTCATTGTTATGCCCATAAACTGAACCTAGTTTTATCTCAGTCCGCTAGTTTCATTAAACCAGTTAAAATTTTCTTTACAAATCTTTTAAGTTTTTCCGTTTTTTTTGCCAAGTCGTCCAAACGAACACGCGCACTGGCTACTCATGTAAGAAAGAGAATTCCAACTGTCGCTCCTACAAGGTGGAACTTTCAAAGCCGAATAGTACAAACGGCGAAGGAACATAAGGAAGATTTGGAAGGACTTTTTCAAGCAATTGTGGAAGATCAAAATCAAGAATGGGATCGCGAAACGACCATTTGTGCTAGAGGCTTTTTAACTTTATTGCGAGATTTTGATTTTAATTTTTTCTTGGACGTGTTTTCTGCAATATTCCCACACTCTGAGAGCCTGTTTAAAATTTTACAATCAAAAATTTCAGATATCGCTTACTGCAATAAAAAGATCGACGATTTTAAATCACATATCCAGCGAATGAGAGAAGAGTTTAGTGATATTTGGGAGCGTATGGAGAGATTTACGTCGGACTATCGGCCACCAAACAAGAGAATGCGTTTGGATTCAATTCCCGAAGAAGATAAGAAAAGCACATACGCACGTTTGTTTTATGAAATTTTAGACGTTATTATTTTGAACATTACTCAACGGTTTAGCGAAATTTCTAAGTTGAAATTTTTACGTCTTCTGGATTCCACACTATTTGATTCATTTGTAAAGAACTTCCCTGACGAACTTTTTTCTTCTTTATTAACCACGTACGGAAAATTCTTTGACGCAGATCGTTTAAAAAGTGAACTTTCAGTGATTTATAGAGATCCCGATATGAAAAAGAGCAGTGTGTTTGAGCTACATCAATACATTACGTCTTTTGGATTATCTTCTGTCTTCCCAGAGTCATCTAAATTGTGCAAATTAATTTTAACTATTCCTGCCACAAGCAGTTCCGCAGAGAGATCGTTTTCTTGTTTAAAAAGAATAAAGACTTATCTGCGAAATTCTCAAAACCAACAAAGACTCTCCGCTTTAGCATTAATGAGCATTGAGGGTGCACTGTTAGAAGATATGAGATCGGTACCCACATTTGAAGAAACAGTTATAGACGTTTTCGCTAAACAAAACAAAAATCGACGAATTGATCTTCATTTTAAAAATTAGTACATACTTACCTTTTTTTATTGTTACTGCTTTTTCGTATTAAATTTAATAAAAAAAAATTGTACGTTTGTTTATCAATTCTGGACCTTATAATGCTTTAAAATGCGATTTTCAAGGGCAAATTTTGCAAAAACCCCCCTTCGATTTGGCGGTTGTCCACCCCCCCCCCCAAACCCCCCGTCACATCCCTCGCTCAATCACTCACGCTACGCCCCTGACAAACATGCTACTGCCCTATTAACAGCATGCTATCAAGTATTAATTATTAATACTTGATAGCATGACGTTAATAGAGCGTGTCGTAACTTTTAATGCTATAGGTGCTAAAATAGTCTGCGATTATACTAATATTTAAGATCTTTTGTATTAGTAACATGCAAGATCGTACATTAATTAATATACACTTTATTATCAAACAATAGACAGGCTCGTAAATTTAATGAAAACTATACTAAATTATCTGATAATTTGTAGTATAGTTATAAGAAATCGTCTCATATATGAGACCAAATACGCATTAATAATAATAGAATATCTACTTAATTTCGGGAAGAAATCAACTATGTCTTAAGACAAAATGTATTAACACTAAGAAAAGTGATGACGTCACGGTTTATATTCAATGACATCACGACTTTGTCTTAACTAATACGCAGTCGTATTAGCTAATATAATTCCGCAATTTGATTTAGACGTAGAATTCGTATTAAATTAGCTTGTCCCAAAAAAGTACGATAATTAATACGTTACGTTTCGGATTTAGAAGCGAAACTACTAACTTTTTTCTCAGTGCAGTCTGAATAATAGGTTCGTTTTCCAGTGCTGTATTTCTATCTACGTCAGGTAACTCAGCTTCGTCTTCTTCATTTTCACTATCTTCCTCTGGTACAGGTAAATCTAAAAACAATTTCTTGCTACTTGAAGGTTTAGTCACTAGTAGATATTTGCGTTCAGATTTGCTTTACATAAATGGTTACGATTGTTGATACTATTCCAACAATTTAAAATTTTATTTGAATCTGCGTTATTACGTAGTAGTAGGCGAGCTAGCTCGACATCCACTGAACGAGAATGATAATGATTTTTAACCGATAGAGTTCCAATTTTGCCCTATCCGAGTATGCTAAAATGGACCGTCTGCCGCCTCAGGTCACATTACTTAAAGCGCTGCGGGTACTTCTTGCGGTACCATTTCTAAAAGGTTGTTTTTCGAGAAAATAAGTGATACACCTAATGAAAACGTTGATAATAGCTCTTCTACAAGAGTTAAATGAAAAATCACTAAATCTGTTTTTCGCTCATATCTAGTAAACTGTGGATTTTTTTAAAAAAACAAAAGCATATCTTGAATAAGATCTTGTAACAGTTTAAAATAGTATTAACCTTTGTAGTCATATTTCTATTTCCATTACCCTGTATTACATGTTCGCGCATCGTTGAGTGCAACCAATATGTCAATTCTCTAGTTACTTTTATATTTTTGTGTTGCCTGCCCGTTTTAGTTTCTCGATCTACCGATCAATGACGTCAGTTGACTGTAATTCGATACCTTGCTGTCATTGGTTTTAAATTCGTTTCCTTTATCGATAAGCATTAGATATTACCATTTATGGTATTGACATATCCATCGGCTCTCGTGGTTGGTTGGAATTATTCGTCGTCGGTTGCATCGTGACCGGAAACAAGAAAGTTAGCGTCTTTTTTTTCTCGCCACCTGCTTTTAGAAAGACGGTCGATTTGTGATCCCGAGTTGGGGGTGCTTGTTATATCTTCCAGTGGTTGATTTTGGATCGAACACCCTTGCGAAAGCATCTTTTAACCAAGTCAACCCAAATTAATGTTTGCACCAAGCAGTTTCGTTTTAATGCTTGGGGACAAACTTCCGTAAGGAATTTTTTTTTGTACTGGAGAAATTTCAAGCCACCTTAATCGTAAGTTATACTCCGTGTGATCGAATCCACTTTACCTTCTTTCTATTTCTAGGGGGAATCCATCGTATTTATGGTATAAGAAGGCTACCTTACTTTAACGAAGTTCTTTTTTTTTGTGTACTCTCTGCTTTAAGAGGTTAGCGCATTATATTTGGTTAACCGTGGCCATAATTACATTATATTTTAGAGTCCTTGTAAGGAGTCAAAGTCCAACGATTCCGTAGCTTCTACTTACTCTCTAAGCGAAACACATCTACGTTAAACGACAACATGCAGGAGTTCCGTGTACTGTAAAATCTGCCATTGAAACGTTACTATCTCTAAGGCGCAGCCAAACAGATACTGCGGACACCAACCCTTTTGACACCTGTTGCGGTACTTAGAAAACCGTTAGCCGTTTACACGTACACCAGGAATCTTAGGAACCAGAGACCTACCTATCGTAGTGGTGATATCTTATTATTGTTTAAACTATTGCCTTTGTGTATTTGCATTTCATTTAACCCATACTTATGTGGTAAATGTTAACTGGCCGAACACTAGAGCCACCCATATTACTCTTAATTAGTACGCTTGAAATTGAAAGGGAATAATTTGCTTTAATTAACTGCATTTACTCATGTGAAGTAAATCACCTGTGAAGTACAGAGCTCTATACTATGATTTAAACTTCGATACCCTACAAGCTACCAATCAAGGTATTCAATCCACTGTCAATTTAACCCATTAAACTCAATCACTGTGCAACGGTAGTGGGTGTTCTATACCTACTTTCAGGATTTTTGGTGTGAACTAGTTTCAGCTACTAAATTTATGTAATATTTCATTGGGGGAATTTTATGTAAACCTTGGAATTTGGGATAATTATTTCAACACTTATACTTGAGGTTGTTTAGTTTTTACATAACGTGTTTATTATACTTTATTGATTTTTGATTCCCATTTGGGGAACATAACTTTTGTGTTGGTGTTACGTATGCAGGTGCAATTGCTCTCCGCTGTTTGCTATTTGGTCAACAGAGCTAGCTGGCCGGTCAGCGGCGTGTGTTTTATTTATGAAGCACATGGTACTTTTGTAGTGCCTTGCATTTTGCTGCTTGCGCGTTATGATCTTAAAACTACAACTCTTTCCTCATTTAATGGAATCTCTATGTCTTACGGTTTCCGAGATCCTAATGGTTAAAATGGGGAAAAAAAACACTATATATATAATACACACATACAGACACACATACATATTTCCTTTTTGTTCTTGGTTTTGCGAACTTATACTTTAAACAACTACCTATATACAATTATATAGTCGGACTGACGCCTCACACTTGCTTGGAATGTAGCATGGTCTATTACAAATGCAAAAAATAAATAAATGAGCAAGGGAGTGGGACTAAGTTTTTATGGAGGACGAAAAGGGGTCAGAGACTAAAGTTCAATGGAAAAGTGAAAAAATCTACAACTTTTTTTCCAGTTACTTTCTCAAAATAACCTAGGAAATTGCTGAAAACCACAATTTTTGTTTTTATTTATCATTTCCGCAAAAATAATTTTATTTCGAGACTGCTGTAATCAATTTGTCAAAATACTGACTACACCGAATAGTGATCTTGGTGAAAAGAAAGAGTTGCTTATTCTCCACAGAACCTACCCATCAATATTTGTTTTATCAAATTTAACATCCCCTTCCGATAATTTATTTGAATTTGTAGCATCTGCCACAAAAATTGTTAAATCAGTTTTTGACAAAACACCAGAAAAAAGATCTTTATCAAAGGTTTTAAGCCGCAAAGTTACAAAAAAACTACAACATAATTTAATCGTGAATAATGAGGAGTGGGCCGAACAGGTTGAATTCTTAATAAAGAAATTAATTAAATGTAAGTAGTTTAAAGAATATAAGTGGTTAACTGCAAAAGAACAAGAAAAAATGTGAAATTAAATATACTTCCAAATTTGTAATCTACATCATCATTTTGTAAATTAAGTATGCATTAAATCCTGTATGTATTGTTGTGTTAAAGTGTAAAAAACGTCAAATGAACGATCAAACGTCAAATGGACCTTCTTTAGGTTGAGATAATGTCAAAGATGGAAGTTGTTAAAATACTGGAAGACCGCAACGTGTCTGTGAACTTTCTATGGGTACCTGCGCATATTGGAATTAAGGGAAACGAGGAGGCAGATAAAGCGGCAAAGATGGCATCAGCATCGAACGAAATTGATGTATCAGAGGTTAAGGCAGTCGAACAAAAAGGAATGATAGCACGATGTATGCAAGAACTATGGCAAAGACAATGGGATGACTGTAATACCTACCTTAGGCGATGTAAACAAAGCGTCACGTCTGCTGTCTCTCCAGCATTAAAATTGCCTCGTCAGGAAAGTATTTGTCTCCATAGACTAAGAATAGGACATACCGCTTTAACACATTCTTACCTTCTAAAAAGAGAAAATCCACTTGTGTGTGAATTTTGTGGTAATTTAACATCTGTGCAGCATATAATAGGTGAGTGTCCGGCACAAGTAATACAGCGACAAATGTGCGAACTTCAACCAAGAACGGAGAAGTGCCTGACGGATCCAGATGGAATGAGGAACACTGTGAAGTACCTGAAAGTCTCTGCGTATTTTAGTAAAATATAGATAAGATATAGAAGGTGGTACGCACCCGCTTATATCTTACATGGAAAAACGATTCTAGCCTGAAAACGTTTAAATAGAAACAAGAACCAGTAAAAAGGGCAATGACCTGAGAAGTTGATGCCCTCTAAACAAAAAAAAAAGAGAAGGGTATGTGTAAATGTTTTAATTTAGTTTAAATCTGGAGATTTTTTTACAAATAAACACCGTATTGGTTTATTTAATCAGAATTTGTTATATTAGTTGCTTAATTTTTTTTGTTTAAATTTTATTATTTGTGTAAGTTTGTTTATTTAAATTGTAAGATGTAAAAACTGCGTTGTTTAAAATTAAGGAACATCCGGCCGACTGCTTTTAAGTGCTATACAGATACAATATTAAGGTATTTTATAAAGTTTAATGTGGTATGTCCGTTAATGGAATAAGTTACGTCGGTGTGAAATAGCAGGTTGTAGTGCTTAACGAAACCTTGTTAGAAGGTTCTTTTGTTTAACAAAGTTTCCCGTTTTGAACAGCTACCGCAGTCAAAATTAGTAACAGTATTAATTAAGTCAGTTTTCTGAAGCTTTCAGAGAGTGTTTTTGTATCAGTACTAAATGCGTAAGAACACGGCCGGATGAAGGGATTATTTGTTTGTTAAACTGTATGTAGTGTTAAGACGTACTTTGTTTGTGTCGACCACTTGCGCGTGGGGTGAATGTAGTGGACTTGTGCTCCTCTTTATTTCAGGCATTGATTATTTATTACATTGGAGCTTCGAAATAAAGTCTTTTGTCCTTGTCAATCAATAATTAATTTTTTTCACTACTAGCGTCTGATGACATGATTATTAACCCTCGAGATGTAATCTTAGTGCTCAGGCAATAATACTGTACTTCTCTACCTTGATATACAGGGTGACAATTTGAAAACTTACCACCCCCCATATCTTAGTAAATAAACGAGATATTTAAAAAAATCAAAATCCGTTTCGGTAATTCGGAGGGGGAATCACAATGACATAGTTGGCGACGCACCCCCTCACACCCCCTGCGCCCTAGCCACCCCAACTTTTAAATCTTAAATAGTGACCCCCCATGTGTGATACGTCGTTGGAAAGCTCTGAAAAAATGCTTTCCAACCATACCAAATAGCATTACATTTAGGTTAGTAATTATCGTGCAAATCAAAAAATAAACTAATATGATACATTTGAAATCTGTCGTATTTAAAACGCAACCGGCGAACATAGACGAACTAAGACAGAGAATAATTCAAGAATGTCGAAATATTGCAAAACCAACATTTGAAAAGGTTCGACAAGAGTTTGAGAATAGATTATAACTGGCGATCAAAAATGAGTTGCTGTCGAGTCGGCTTTGGAAGTTCAAGTTAAATACGATTTTCCATGTTTATTTTTTGATTTGCACGATAATTACTAACCTAAATGTAATGCTATTTGGTATGGTTGGAAAGCATTTTTCAGAGCTTTCCAACGACGTATCACACATGGGGGGTCACTATTTAAGATTTAAAAGTTGGGGTGGCTGGGGCGCAGGGGGTGTGTCTCCAACTATGTCATTGTGATTCCCCCTCCGAATTACCGAAACGGATTTTGATTTTTTTAAATATCTCGCATATTTACTAAGATATGGGGGGTGGTAAGTTTTCAAATTGTCACCCTGTATAATGTACTATTTTTTGTCACTACTAGATATGATTATTGACCTTTTTTCCACTTGTAAAGTAGGTTTTCTCGGCAATTGTTCCAAGTGGTTAATAATGTGGACATTATTAACCAGTAGTCAATAATGAGAACTGTCACGCTGTCACTTTTAGAAATCACAACCCGAAATTTCGCTCAATAAACATTTGAAACAAACACTTTCCTTCTTTTTCAGGTTCAACCAGAGCAACAGAAAAATATTACAGGGGAAGAAGTAACAGATGACATAAATCGAGAAGAAATGGGTGATAACATAATTGAAGAGGAGAATGTGCATCAGCCAGCAACACAAAAAGGTCGTTTAGGAACGAAAGTAAAACAATTTTCGTCAGTAGAAACGAATTACCGAAACTGTTGTGAGAGAACCTGAAATGGAAAATGAGTACGTTATTTTCGGGCGTAGCATTGCAGCGCAACTAATGAAGCTTTCACCATATTCCGCCATACAAGCACAGGATCGCATACAATCTGTACTTACACAATTTCAATTGCAGGATCTACAGAAATGCATCATACGTAAATACACCTTTGCAGTCTCCTTCAGAGGAGCAATTTTCTGTGAGCGAAATGTCGGGAACGTATTCGAACAAATAATTATTCAACATCAGATATTATACATCAAGCTTTCCATGATTTATAAACATACACATAGTATATATGTATATGTATATTTTTCTTGAATAAAAACATTAAAAATTATTGTTTGCAGTTTGTATATACTGACTTTGATATATTCCTTAAGTATTTCATACAGTGCACGACATACATCAGGTACAAACATTGAAATTGAAGATGTTGACCCACGAAATAGTTCTTTGTAATGTACGATAACTGTTTCCCGTGGCCAAATAGGATAACGGCTTCTTCCAATTCCGCTGCTAATTTGGCCACCCTCGCCCGCGCGTCCAGTTTGGATTTTATTGTAAGTAATGAACCTTGTTTGAAGGAGTTAAAAATGTCTTCGGACGAATGGCTGATAATTAAAGGTGTTAAATCCCACAATTTTAAAATTCTAACCAAGAAGTTAAAAGGTGAAAAGTGCGCCACGCTATCGAACGTCGTGGCGTATTTTAACATACTTTTAGACAAAGTGGAGAGTGACATTAGGAAACTAGATGAAAAAGAAGACCGAAACGAAGTAGACGAAAGCTTGTTGCTGGCCTATCAAGCAGCAAGAGATAAGATGATGAAGCACTATTCGAAGACAAACTGGGTGTATTGTGCCGCATTAGTTTTAGACCCACGTCATAAAGTGGACACTTTCGAGCTTTGGGCATGGGGACAGGAGTTAAAAAAGGGGGCTTTAGATAAATTTTCATATATCCACAAGTTATATAGAAACACTGAGTCACCATGTGCCTGTTCCTTCTTCTTCGTCGTCACAAGAAGCTACAAATATGGACGAACTAGACTTCGACCAACTTTATGAACAGGGGACATCATCAGCCGATGATAGAGAATTTATTAAATATTGCCAGACGCGAATCGAATCAGGACGCTCTTCAATGGTGGAAGGTTCACGAAACCATTTACCCATCATTAAGTAAAATGGCGAAAGACCTTCTGTGCATCCAGGCAATTTCCGTACCATCAGAAAGACTTCTCAAAAGCCTCTCTCATTATTAGGAAACACCGGAACCGGATTAACTCTGCCTCAGCAAGGAGCATTCTGTGTCTCAATTCATGGGTCCAGTGTGGATTTTTGTAATTTTGTATGTTTATTATTATTATCTTTTACGTTTTTTATCTGCAGAGTGTCTTAGTTTTCTGAAATAAATTTATATAAAATGCATGAAAGGATCAATGAAATGAAAGCGACAAATTTTTCGTCGACCGTTCGCATACTTGCCAATGTAAACTCCGTATTTATAACTAAATCAAGAGCATCTGCAGCTCTCGTCTCAACTCTTCGAAATGGTCGGGAAACAGTGACAAAGAAGTGGCATCAACAGGGTTTTGTTTTAAACTCATAAGCGGCGCGTTTAAATAAAACGACATCTCATCTTGAGGTTGCGTTATTGCGTAATCATTCTTTCTCTTTTTGTGAACTAGGTTGGTCACAAAACGTTTAGAGGCAGAAGTTTCGTTAGAACTTTCTGTTGTCGGCGGGGTCGACTCCTTGCCACCATGTACCGGGGGATAATTATTTACATATATTGATATAAAATGTGTGTGAATTAGTTAATTATTTAATTTTTAAATTAACTTACGATACTAATGACCTTTTTTCCCAATAAATCAATCTTCTAAATATAATTTGAGTTTCGTGATTTATAATTAAAATCTTTAGAAATAAATAACATGGCTACATCATAAGGAGTTAATGTGTTTCCTTGTTGTAGGTTAAACATTTTTATCTTCAAAAATAGGTTACATTGGCTCCTGGTATGTGTAGGTGACCCAAAGAAGGTAAGGTCGAGGGGTTGCAACTCATACGCCGTATGGGGAGGAATGCTAATCATAATTATTCCACGACTCTTGCAGAATTCATAAATGGACAACTGAATGTGACTGGAAGCTATGTATATATTATAAATCACTCAAGCTCTTCATTTAATTCGTGAAAGAAATTATTAATTTTTAATCTTATATATCTCTAACAATAACAGTTGTTTACAATCAGCCTTGTGATGTATCAGAAACGTCAAACATAACGTGCAGATCGTTGTGTTGCGTTTTCTTGCTGTTTTTCCCAATTTAATGTGGTAGGGTTCCTTTCTAAAACTTTGTCTGGAATCATTACCAGTTCAATGGGAAGTATGGCCATGATTATCCGCTGCATTTTAATAATCGAAAGTTGTACCGTCAACTTCATTCGATTCTATCGCTTTTACACTTTCCAGTATGAACATTGTTAATTTCTGGTAGCGATTCAGTATGGGCATTGTCATCTCATCACAGCTGCGCTAGTTGTACTTTATACTTATATATTCATAATTTATTGGAATTCAATTTTTTAGACTCGAAAAATATGTAGGTTTATGGCGAAAATGTCAAAAATGCGTATGAATGTAAGCACATCCCTCTATTTTAGTGACAACAGGCTTTCCGCGACTTCGTACATTCGCGGCATCTGATTTCTGCGTACGGGACTAAATTCGTTTTAGTTTTTGTTCGTAAAACTTAGAATAAAAATGTTGCGCCAACTTAAGTAGATACACTGTGTATTACGGTTCGTCAACGATAGATCAAGAGCTACTGTTATCAAAGGTTGTTGAGAACTACCCGTTCTCTTGTGGGTTCTTTATTTTTTCACGATATAAACTACTTTGATAGATGTCCAATTCACAACAGCTACTCCAACTTTTACTTATCTTCATAAATATCTCCATTTTTGTCTCCCAGAACACCCATTTCCGCTTTAACTGTAAATGCAGCCAGTTCAAATTTGTATTATTTAAATATGATTTGTATTTGTTTAAATTATTTATTTTAGTTATTAACCGCCAAATAACAAAATATACTACTTTTCAAATAAAATAGTACAACTTCACGAAGCTGTAACTCCTAACATATGTGTGCTAGAAAAAAATTTAACAAAAAATGTAGGAAATTTTGTCCTCTTTAACTTTGTATAGAACCAACATCTTTTGTCGTGAAAGCCACCGTTTGCGCTTTTATATAAGCATATTTTACTTGCAAGCGGTCGCCATTTTTTAAATCATAATTTAAGGGTGTATTCCACTTAAATTTTAATTCTATTTGACGTATGATGGGTTGCATAATATTTACTTGTAATGAAATGGTAACGAATAAACAAAGATTCAAGAATTTACCTGCCCAACCATTGTATAAAGTAAACAAGTAATTACGCTAATTTACCCAGGTCATTAGTCATTGTGACGAATATGCATATATAATTAAACATCGATTAGAAAACGCAAATCATTGTCACAACGGCTAATCCTCAATAAATTCACTTTTCCCAGTTTTTAATAAGACGTATATTTTTTTTAACCCAGTAATTACTCCATGAACTGTATTGGCCCTATCTGGAAAATAACGCATGTAAGCGAATAAGTACCTATGGCTATAAATTAGATATCTTTAAAAAAAATGTACATTTTTTACTAATATTCTAGATGTGTTACAAAAAATCGTCTAATTCGGGAACAACACAAAATAAATGAGAACTAACGCTTTTTACGCA
Organism: Photinus pyralis; assembly: GCF_008802855.1. Classification (NCBI taxonomy): domain Eukaryota; kingdom Metazoa; phylum Arthropoda; class Insecta; order Coleoptera; family Lampyridae; genus Photinus; species Photinus pyralis. The sequence goes on from NW_022170249.1 coordinate 1,331,014, forward strand.
AATTATATCTCTTTCCGAAGGATGCTACAGGGAAATAATCTCAAATTTGAATCACACTAAAATTTTAGGGGTGTTACAAAATTTCGTCTAATTCGGGAACAACACAAAATAAATGAGAACTAACTCTTTTTACGCAAATTATATCTCTTTCCGAAGGATGCTACATGGGAATAATCTCAAATTTGTATCACCCGAAATTTTAGGGGTGTTCAAAATTTCGTCTAATTCGGGAACAACATAAAATAAATGAGAACTAACGCTTTTTACGCAAACTATATTTCTTTCCGAAGGATGCTACAGGGAAATAATCTCAAAATTTTATCACACTAAAATGTTAGGAGTGTTACAAAAAACGCCAGAAAAGACGCAAACTTTTAATTCACCCAAAAATAAATCACATTTTCCGTGTGAATTCTATTACCCAGTATATTATGGAATTATAATACGTTCTAATGAATCCGGTTTCTATTTGTAAATTAGTCCCGATAAACGCAACAATGCCGCTAATGAAGTCAGGCCTGCTGTATGATGTGTTGCCTACTGTACATTTATAAATGGTAAATGACTTCACTAAACGCTGCAAGTTTTCGTAAAAAATTTCGAATGAATATTTCGTCTAAAATTTTTTGTAATTTATGTGAAAGGTTGGTCGATGGCTCTATGGTTTGCTGTTTTTTCTGAGTATGCTACAGGGAGATTTTTAAAATAATTTGTGTTGACGCCATTTTACCTATAAAAGTTCACTTTTTATTGGCAGTGCTCTAAAAAATTGTTTGTTCTTAAATATTAAAATTTTGTTCTGTAGCATACTTTTTAAATGTATAATTTACACGAAAAAAATTAGCCCCGTCTTTCATCTCATGTTTTACAGAATTGAGACGAAATATAAATCGCACTATTTTCGCATAAATGTTGTACTACTGGATTACACCCTTAAACTCGCTGAAAATCACAAATATGTTGATCGGGCATGCGTATTTGTCTTAAGTGCGCAATTTGCCTGGAAACCACACACGTCAAATTTAAAAACCGTTTTGTATTCTTTATGTACACTTTGTAACGTGCAAGTTTACGTAGATTTAATTTCTGATTATACCTCGTAGTTTCACTAGTACTCGACGCGACTCTTTTAGACGCGTGCGCCTCAATTTGACTGTCGGCAAAAGTTGTTACTAGGACACTTCGGTTCACGTAGTCTTCTTGAGAGGTAGCGAATAAGAGTTCCTCGTTACCGCGTGGTGAAAATTTGTTTGCTAAGTTTATTCTCGGTCATCCACCGCATTTGCTTTCACCTGGGTAATTTATTGTACCGGATGGTAGCTGTAGAACTACTACAGGCTGTTATTTGTTATTTTGGAATACATTTGCCGATTATCGGGATCTTGAGGAAATTTCGCTTATCTTCTGGCTGCGCCCTTATATATAAAAGGGGTAAGTGTTCAGATAATTACTTTTTGTGGATACTTCGTAGGATTTCATTTTTCTAATGAATGCTCTGCTTTTATGTAGCTGGTTTTGCCTGGAGTTTGGAGTAAAAGATATATTATATATATATATATATATATATATATATATAGTCCTCCATCGTGGGTTTTTATTTCCGATAATTTAATCAAAGAGATTGTTTGTAGCTGTTGACCTGTTGCTAGGGTCAGTAGGGTAACCAATTTGCGCGAGAGATGTTTTAAGGAGTCTCCGAGTCTGTTCTCAAGGTAGTCTAGTACCCGTGTTGGATCCCACGTGAAATTATATCGGGGTTTGGGAGGTCTTGCTCGTGCGATGCCCTTCATGAACCTTTTGAATAAGGAATCTTCTCCTATATTGCCAGGTGATATCAAGGAGAGTGCCGCTCGATGGGAATTGAAAGAACCATATTTGTTGTCACTTTGGCCTAGCAAGTTTTGAAAAAAGGTAATGACTTGCCCTTTGTCTGCTTTAAAGGGGCTGATGTCGTGTTGATCGCAGAATGTCCACCAAAGCTTATACGTAGACCCATATTGTTTAATAGTAGCTTCAGTTAGGGATCGCACTGTTGTAGTGATAGCACACTCTGGGACACCTTTCGCTATCAATGCTTCCCGGATAACTTGCAAGCCACCAAGATAAGGCTGTTTGCGAGGGGATGACGATTCCGGCTGTAAGGGGAGATCATTAGCTGGTTGCTGGGTTCAAAATAAATAGGCTCTGCGACCTAAAAGTTTTGAGAAGCGGATAACCAAGCTTGTGACGGCCAGAAAGGGATACCTTCAGCCTTATCCTTTATTACTTTTTTGCAACACTCGAAGAATAAGAGAGAATGGAGGAAAAGCATAAAACAACATATTTCCCCAAACGACAGTAAAGGCATCGGACTCGATTGCCCCAGGGTCTCTCAGCCAAGAGATGTAATTTTGGCAATTGTGGTTATCTTAGACTTTTTGAGTATAAATAACATTGTGTGGAGACAACGCTAATCAAATTTGGTTCTACAACAATTACATACTATTGTATTATTATCTACCTCGCTTGAAACAATCGTTAATTTTCTTAACTGTTGCCGTTTCGATATCACCCACAGATTAAACATGAACCAAAAAACCATCTCGACACTATGGATGATTTCCAATGTTTTTCACCAGCAGCACGAATACGCCCTAATGTGGGAAGTATATACAGTTTTATGGCATGTTTTCAGTCTGAAAATGAAATTAACAACCACTATGTGTACATTTTTTTACTTTACCTGTACTTATATTCTCCTGCAGAAGGTTGTACACGGATTCATCAGTAGGTGGAAAATAAGGTCTTCTTTTAGTTATAATACTTTCGAGCAAATCTTCAAATATAACCTCTATATCACTTGATGGCGCATCTGGGAATGTTTTTTTAAAGTCTCGTGCTACATTGCAATACTCTGTTTGTTGTTCTATTGCTGTTTAATGGAATTTTATTTGGGCAGTAAAGTACCTACCGTAATGCTCCTGGCAAACAAGCGCTGCACGAGCGGATATCTCTTTCTCACAGGACCTGTTAGAATAATTAAGTAATTTTAAGAAACTTCGATATTTAATTTATGTTGTCCATATGTTTTTTCGTGCTATCTTAATATTTAGTTTCGGTCTCGAAGAAAACCACTGCCTTGTCACCCTAACTTCACAATTTATGTTTCCGAATGCGTGACCAGGTGGACCATAAACACATGGCCACATTACATGGGGTTTTCGAGGATATTAATTTAGGGCAGCTTTTAAGAAGTCGCATTCTGAACCGCGCCGGAATCGGTCGTTTAGCAAATAATGTAAACCAGTAATCTTAAGGCGGATAGAAACAGGGGATAGGCCACACACATGTCTCACTGAAATGAAACCTCAAATGCAGAACTTTTTATCAATTTCCTGGTTCAGGAAATTATTTTGGAAAGGATTAGGATATTTTATTACATTGCATTATAACATAAAATTTGATGTATGCATTTTTTGGGTCAAAATTTGCTTGTATATTTACTGCGAAGGAGATTTTTTGTATTACGATAAGATTAAATTTACAGACGTGTGTTAAGGTTATTAAAAAACTAAATGCATACAATTAATGTCACGTTGGGTTACATTAAGAAAGTATATACAAAGTTATTTCAATTAATTTGGTTTAGTTTTAATCTTCATAAAAAGTTTTTTATAAAATGCGTGTTACACAGAAAAAATATTGTAGAGATAGGCAACTTAAACTACACATTGCCTTGGGCCGTATTGAAGCTGTTCCAGGTATGTAACTCATTTACATATCAAAAGAGACGGTAATTATAATTACTATACCTGTATTATCTACTTCTTTTGTAAACTGTTTTATTATTTCGATGCACAATAATGCTGCTCCCTAATTTTACTTCTTTATTTTAATTTTTCCTATATACAAATAATACAAACAAAATGTAATATTTTTCAGTATTTACAGAAAATCTTGCTTTTACTTTCCGCCACATACGTAAAGAAAGTATTGTAGGTAATCGACCAAACAAAAATTTTGTTAATTTTAATTTTTCTCGACGTTTCATGACCCAAGGACGCCAAAAAGTGTTTTTTAAAAGTGTCGGTCCGTCTGTTGTCGTCGTCATAGTCGTCGTCCGCAAATTTTATGCACTTTGTTCTCAGAAACGGCCCATCCGATTACAGTGAAATTTTCCGATTTTTATTTTGCGTTTTATCGTTTTGATAAAATAAAAATCATCGCAACATTGGAAATTTTATTTATAACCTCTAATACGAACAATTAAAAATAACATTCTTCCACTTTCCTAATAAAAAAAAATGTACATTGTATAGTATAACAGTAATTACATGAAAAATTATTTTGTAAGGTAAACCTTCCTAATTTCTTGTTGGCGAGATCTTCTCGGGTCTACTAATTCAGGTAGTAAACTGTACATATAAAAATCACGTAGCCGTTTTTCCATGTACTGTGACCAAAAAGAATCGTCCCTAAAAATATAACAAATAAACGTCAATAAATAAAAATTTGTAATAATTACCTTAAAATTTCTTCAACATGAAATCCTCCTCTGGTATACAATATAAAAAAGCATACTTCCCGTTGAGTTATATGTAACAAACCCTGCACCTGATAAAAATAATTGTGGTTTCGTTTTAGTGTAATCTGATCATTCTCCAGCAAGCAATAATCAATTTTTTTTTGCAGTATCGCATCAGTTGGTGGCAAAAGACCAGATTTATCCGAACTTTTTATTTCAATAATCGCATTATTGTCTACTAGGCCATCCGGAGAACATGCCAAATAAGAAATACTTGGATCTATTACTAAGCCGCTTTTGTTTACCTTTTTATTATATTTACTTTCGAATAAAGCAATTGCGGTTTCTTCACTTTCTAAACCAAATTGTGTAGCACTGGAACCTTTAAAAGAAGAGTATAATAATGCTGAAACTGTTTTTGCTGTTGAAGTACTATTTTCCAAAATTTGACGCGGTAATTCGTTTCATCCTTTCACTCTTCCAAACAACTGACCCAGATTGCAACAATGATGAACGAAAAATTAATTCTTTGTCTGCTTGATCCAATTCACGTAAAAATTCGTTACACTTTTTTGTGTAAAGCGCTTCGTCCATATCTGCTATAATGTTAGACGCCTCTGGACCATAAGATCTATCTGTTGTAGCAAATTTTTTCCTCTTCACACATTTTCCTAAAACGCACAAAATGTGTTCATAAATCATTAACCAGGGACGTATTGCTACCTTGTCTCCGAATTTCTCTGGCTTTACTTCTCTTTACTAAATACTTTTCTAAATAAGTTCCTGCAGCCGATTCAGATAGTTCTTCTAAAATAATTGCCATAAAACTTCCAGATGAATGATAAGAAATTGCCGCCGCCATACATCTTATTTGGTAAGAATTCTTTAACGAAAAGTTAATTCTTTTTCCTCCTACAAACTTGGCGACTATAGCATTGTAGGTTTCGGCGGCCTTGGTGTCAACGTCATGTAGCAGACTGGCAGCATTGTTTGCCAATCGCATGTTTATAGATTTCACTACATTATACAAACCGCATGATTGTAGATCAGGTACAAGGTTTTCCTAAATAAAAAAAAAGGTTATGTGTGGCACAGATAACTTTAAACATGAAATTCTTACCTCCCCGCCCTTGCAAAAGTAATCGTCACATGCACTGTGGTCCCCAAATATATGTTTTGGGCCATTTAAAATATCCCCTTTCAATGAATTTGTTTTCTCATCAAATGGTTTATTTTCGTTTTTCCTGTGTTCAATAGCTTTAGTCACCGCATTCCGGAAGCGACCCAATGTGTCGCTATTAGTAACCTTCTTTCGTAGTGCTATTGGAAAATTCGAATCTTTTGAAATTTCTGAGATTTTGTTCAAATAATTTCGAAGTAGATGGTTACGGCATTCAATTTTTTGTATTACAAATGTCGGTCCATATGGTGCTGCTTCTGTCAACTTTCTATAAACGCTACTATCACCGTCGCCTATCACTCTCCCATATATCAAATTGTGCGTTTTTACAGACTTTTTAAAACCTTCCACAATAATGTCAGCTTCCATTGATGTAGAAGTTCCATGCCAATTTTGGAAGCAATCATGATCTTTTAAAACTGTTGCTCTTGCGCATACGTAACAGTACTTATTCCGAACTCCAATGTACAAAAGTTTTTTTGTCTTTGCTCCTATAATACATGCCTAAAATACAGAAGTTCTAGAATATATTGTTAATTGCGTTTACAGATACACTTACAACTCCAGATAAAGCATTATAGTTTGTTCGGTATGAGCGCTTGCTCCAAGCTCCATCAACTATAACGGATATAATCGGTATTCCTTTACTATTTACTTCACCGGAAGTTTTCGCCAACAAAGCCTCTTCTTTTCCAGCGTTTACCATAAGTTCCTCATTTTTGGTTTGTATAACCGAAAACAACTGGTTGTGATGTTTGCTGTACGTTGTGTGTGACATATTAGGGACATCCAATGATGCAAGAATTTCAGAAAGTTGCGAATAACCGATACCAGCACTTATACAACCAATTGCAGCCATCAAGTTTACGTTTACATTATTATCTGGATCTTCGGTCCTTATATTTTGAATAATATTACATACTTCACATTTAAAGGAGAAAACGCTATGTAAACCCTCAATTTTTTCAGAAACAAGGTTTAAGTCAAAAAACGAACAGTTAAAACCTGAAACGTAATAAATAAATCGATCAATCGCCTAATCAATTTTTTTAAATGTAGGTACATACCTTCATGCTTCAAAGATTTCAATTGACTGAAAAGGTATGAAATGTTCACAATTCGTCTACCGCTTGTTTTGAACAAACTACTATTGGCTGTGGCTTTTTCGTAGCAAAGTTCCTCAAGGTCCGTATCTTCACTTATGTCCATATCGCTTTGCTCATAAACCAAGGACCTATCTTCTGAATCATCTCCAGAAATCTCGTTATCTGAGCAGTCTCTAACACTTCCTGCGTTTGAAATATCGGAATCAATATAACAGGAGGATTTGGAATTGATAAATTCATCCATCATTTGTTCTCTGCAGTCAGTATGGTTAGACACTACCAATTGCCCTTCAAAATCGAGAATGGTTTCAGTCGAAATTTGGTTTTCATTTGTACCAACGCTTTGGAGTTTCGGAACATTTTGCGAATTTTTTCCGATAGCCTTCCACCTCCTGAGGAGAATAACAGAGTAAATATTTACATCATATAAAAAAATAACTGTTAGACTTACATTAAAGCTATCTTTTTCATGCGTAGCTTTTTGCTTTTCCTTGGTTGAGATAAATAGAGTTTGCTCTTTGCCATTGCTAAAAAATGCCAGTCACGATGTTTTTTATGCTAAAAATGCGTAGATAATGTGTAATGAAATTGAAACTAAAAATATTGTGCTTACCTATATGTATACGCACACTTACGTAATTATGAATTTTAAAAAAACCCAATTTCACTTTACACGAAAGTAAAATCACACATAAAGTGACAAAAATATCAAGGTACATTGTATTTATATAGCAATAATTAGCCTGTAGAATGCTAATAATGCGATTATAATTACACCAATAAATACCCTATTTGCTAACATTGTTACCTATATCATAAGTGAATAAAGTAATTATTACAATTAGGGATGAATGACATTCCGGCAATTTCTTTGACTAATGGTAATTCCTGTGAGTAATGTATTGATAACACAAAAATTTCCTTGGTGCGAATTTTCAACTTTTGTAGTACACATTTGGATTTCATTTTCAACTCCCGAAACTGCTCACACGTATACTACTTTTTTGTTTGTCTATCTAAACGAATACAAAAACGATTTCTTTGTTTTAGTATAAATAATGTAGAATAGGTTTAGAAGACCTACTAGGTACATAATAAACACAATAATGGGTAAACAGATAATTAGCTTCAGGCAAGGATTAGTTTTCATGGTAATGTAGCTTGTTACTTAAATAAAGAAGCTTCATGAGTTGCATATATTTTATTTTGTTAGGCGCAAGCTAAAAATCTTGTGGTCTGTTTCTATCCCCCTTAACGTGATAAATTTAAGTTTATACATATTTTAATTTAATTATTCTTGTTATTCAAATTCAATAAAATTATTATCGTTGGTTACGAAACAACCTGATCCTTCGTTCGAAGTCGGAGATCGATCCAAGATCTCAAACAGGACCAGTGGGCTAATAATTAATAATAAATCTAACTCGAACTAACATATATTACCTACAATAAAATTAATGCTACTATAAAATTTACAATAATTTAAGACACCCTGCCTACACAAGAAAAAGAAGAGAGGCAAATGAGTGTACACTCTACTGTCGTAATGTCAAAACGGAATAGACCACTGAGTCTATAAACGCACTTGAGCCCGTTTACAAAAATGTGGAGCGCCTACCTTTTTGATGCCGATGCCGTCTCCTTTGCGTTGAGCAGATTGAGCTCCTGGTTGTACCTTTTAACGAAACTGTGGCGAAACCACTCACTCAGTTGCGCGCACTGGTACTTTAAGGGCGTTTGGCCACAAGACGGTAACGGCACAATTTGACGCCGCATCCGCTGAGTGCTCGCCCACTTGCGAATCAGTTTAGATTAATATTCCGTGTTGCCAGATTGATTTTAGTCAGTTGGTGCTGTAAGCTTCGAAGTGATGGATCGAAGGAAATTAATTTTACTAGCGATGGTTTTACGTAGGCGCCGAAGAAGGCAAGCTATCCAGACTCTAAGGCAATATTGGGTCCATCCCATTTTGAGGGTCAGATATGTGGAAGGGACGTTTTATACAGGGTGACTTACGGGAAACGGATGTTTTTGAAATGAGCAGTACACAATTAATTTACAAGATACTATTATTTTATTGTTACACAAATAAAGATTATTACATACCATTTCATGAAAAAGTTACTTTTTAAAAATTACATCAGTCATGTGGTGCCCATCTGCTTCAATACAGGTTTCCAGCCTCTGTTGAAAATCATTGGAAACTCGGGTCAACATGTCTTGATCAATCAAATTCACCTCTTCTGTAATTGCGTCTTTTAAGTCCAATAAATTACGGGGTTTGTGAGCATACACACGTTCTTTCAAATACCCCCACAAGAAGTAATCACAGTAGGACAAGTCCGGTGACCTTGGCGGCCACGGTACGTCACCAAAACGTGAAATCAGCTTTCCAGGAAACATGTTTCTCACAACTTCCATTGATGCGCGAGCAGTGTGCGCCGTGGCGCCATCTTGCTGGAAATAAACATTATTCACGTTGAATCCTTGCCTCTGAAGGTATGGCCTCAAAAATGTATTCAACATGTGAACGTAGCGTTGTGATGTCACTGTCACCGTCACGCCATTTTCCTGAAAAAAATACGCCCCAATAACTCCAAACTTGGCTACCGCACACCAAACTGTAACTTTTGGAGAGTGGAGAGGTTTTTCATGAATGTTACAGGGATTTTCAGTAGCCCAGTAACGAAAGTTATGTTTGTTTACCAAACCGTTCAAATGAAAATGGACTTCGTCGCTCATTAACAGTACTGCATTACGATTACCATTAAACAACAGTTGCATACGCTCTGCGAATTCTTTTCTTTGTTGATAATCCGCCACGTTGAGTTGCTGGACCACCTGCATGTTATACGGATGAAATTTCAAATCAAGTCGTAAAATCCTCCTCACAGAATCACGACTCATGTTTAGTTCTCGTGCATGTTGGCGTGCAGATCGACTCGGACTCCTGATTATTGCAGCCCTCACACTGGCGATGTTTTCAGGCGTCCTTTCTGTTCTTGCAGGGCCTGGTAGCTTTTTCTTGGATATTGTCCCCGTTGTTCTGAATGCCTTAACTCACCTTAACAAAGTGTCTCGACTTGGCACTGTGCCGTTCCGACCGATATTGAAGTGGCGACGAAATATTCGTTGTGTGGTTATAACAGACTCGCCATTTCGAACAAACGTATCGTACGCAAAAACACGATGCTCCGTCGTCCACTGCTCCATTGCTACTGAAATGGTAAGCTGCAATGGAGTGAATGACCTACCGTCCGTCGCCCCACCACTTAACGAAGGCATGCACTAGCCATTTCAAAAACATCCGTCTCCCGTAAGTCACCCTGTACATTATTTGAAAAACTTAGAGAAACCCCTGGAAAATTCTTTAATTATTTTCGCATGAGTAAAGAGACGTTTGGTTATTTAGTTGACCGATTAAGAGATTGTATATGTCTTCAAAATACAATAAATGTGTATTTTCAAAACTACATAGTATAATTATCTAATTATATAGTAATTATTGAAATTATTCCAACAAACCATTAATGCCTCGAAGTTGCGTGTATGTTTGTTGAGGAAAACCAACAGGTCCTGATGGGCTATGATTACACATACTGGGGAGAAGAAGAATCATAATTTGATTGCCTGGAATTTGAATGAAGTGATGGCTGTGGCGACGGTAATGGCGGATGATAATACCGTTGATTTCGTTTTTTTTTGGCTTATTTTGTGAACGATGCTAAGGACTTCCATGCGAAATTCTAATTTTTCATCCACGTTCAGTGTTCTTACAGTAGGCAACAACGATTTGAAAAATAACTCATCCTCATCTGGAGGAAGTTCACCTCAGTATCAGCTAATGTCTTTGCTCTTTTCTTTCGCTGTTTAATTCTTGACCTTCCATAACCTTACCATTTCTTAATTCTTCTGAAAGCTCTCCTCCTTCCTTTGCATTTCTTCAGAAACGCCATCATCATCATCATTAACTAGCGAAGTATCCTCTACCCAGCTAGATTCGGTGCTATCTTTTAATACTTAACATGAACAATAAATTATCATGGTATAAGTATTTCTTTTTTGCTGAATCTCCAGTTGTCTTTTTCAAAGATTTATTAAACGCAGCCCTTATGTTCTTCCATTTCTCCATAATCATAAGTTCTGAAACAAAGTGACAAAGGACTCCAGGATTTACGCCAAATTGCACCACCTCGGGGAGGAAGACGTGCCAACGATTTAAGAGACCTCACTTCAGATTATTTTGTTAGCGCTGACGGTGCATTACCGTGGCAGATGTCGAAAATATAAAATGTAACGAAATCCTATGTGCAGAGTTATTTTTCGTACTATCGTTCCAATTAAATATAAGTAGTAAAAAAATTTAATAAAAGTTATATATATATATATATATATATATATATATATATA
>NW_022170249.1:1342313-1373444 GCF_008802855.1 Photinus pyralis
CGACAAAACAAAATTTTAGCTACAGATACGACTAAGATTATGATTTTGGTGCTTTGAAATGCCTTATTATACCTTTGTAAATAGAATGACTTACCACTTTCATTTTCCAGACAACCATCTTCATTATCCAAATTATTAGATCCGTCATTTTCCTTGTTATGATCATCCAAGGTACATTCTGTAGAAAGAATTTTAGTTCCAGTTGCTACAAATCAGTTAAATTCGCTAATAGTTTAATAAAGAAATTAATGTTTCATTTTACCAGAAGTGGAGGCCTGTTGGGAGGTTCTTGCATTATCGTCACTATTGTCCAGGCACGTAATTTTAGAAGCTAATTCTACAATTCGCTTACTTCTCAACGACATTTTCAATTATAATAATAAACAATGCAACAAAATAACCGTCACTGTGCTTTTCCGCTAATGACTGAGTAGTGAGTAACTCGCCCCACCACACAACTCGCGTTCATGATTCTTACGAAAGAGTCGTAAGTCAAGCACTCCAGCAAACTGGCGTGTATGATTCCTACGAAAATAGTCGTAACTCAAGATACGACTATTTTCGTCGCACAATTCTCCAGCAGTTGAGTTACGACATTTAAGACACCGCGTTTGCGCAGTCACGGAGCGACATTTAGTTACGACAGTTTTCGTAGGAAAAGAAGCGGACTTTTTAAGTTCGGTTACAGTGGTAACTCAAATAGCGACAATTTCGGAGTTACGACAGTTTTCGTTGGAGCAGTCGAATTGACAATAATAAAAATTGGACCGGTCCTCTCATACGGGTGTAGGGGTGTACTTAGAATCATAAATAACGATACAAAAAAATGCATATTAAACGATTTTCATTTACTTCCTACAAGTGGACATGCTGGAGTGCAGCGAATCAAAAATAGTATACAAAAAAATATTACTTTTGGCCAGGTCTTAGTAAGGATGTGAGCGATTTTGTTAAAAAAATGCACGAGTTGTCAAAAACAAAAACAGAGTAAACATACTAAAGTACCAATGACTATAACCAGTACCGCAAATTCAGCTTTTGAAAAGATTTATTTAGATATAGTTGGACCTCTTGACAAAGACGAAAATGATTTTGTTTACATTTTAACGTTGCAGTGTGAATTGTCAAAATTCGTAGAAGCGTATCCATTAAAGTCTAAAGATGCTGTTACTGTAGCTAGGAGTTTCGTTGAAAACTTTATTCTTAGATACGGAATTCCCAAAGAAATTGCAACCGATCAAGGGTCAGAATTTATTTCAACTACAATGAGGGAAATATGCAAGCTTTTGCAAATTAATATAGTTCATTCAACTGCGTATCATCATGAAAGCATAGGCGCATTGGAAAATTCGCATAAAGTATTAAATGCTTACTTAAGGATTCAAACTCAAAATCAAAAAACTGCTTGGAGTTCGTGGATACCTTATTATTGTTTTTCGTATAATACTACAGTGCATAGTGAAACGCGATATACTCCGTTCGAACTTGTATTCGGGAAAGTGTGCGCTATACCAAATAACTTGAGTGAGATGGAACCTTTGTATAACTATGATAACTACCTTTTAGAATTTAAGTATAGACTGCAGAAAGCGCAAGCTGACGCACGTGATATCATCAATATCATTTACGATGGCCCGTATGTGGTGGTAAGTGAAAAGGAGCCGAATGTTAAAATTATAAAAGAACGGCAAGGAATTAATTATTCATAATAATAGAACAAAACCGTTTTATTCATAGATAAGTAGGTATAATGTAACATTATGTAGTAATTAGAATAGTGCAATTACTGTAAATTTAATAAATTGTATTAGTATAGAATTTTAATGTAGTAAAATGGAATTTCCATTGATGTGCACCATGAAAATTCTATTTTCCTTAACGAAGGGCGTGTGGTGGTAACCCAAAATTAATATGCTTATTTTCTATGTCACACTTCCTGTCTGTACTGTGAACCTACAGAGTTCAATGGAATAACATTGCATAGTTGCATACAGGAAGGTGGCATGGATTATTGCTTATAGTTAGTCAGTAGTTTGAGTAGGTAGCTCGAACCTGTTGGTACCTATCATCGAAACACAAGCGTTCAAAAAATCTTACACCTATTATATTACACATGTGTATAATGAACTACCCATGAACCTTAAATCGCTTTCCCTAAAAACCTTCAAATCCATTATTCATAAAGATCTGCTTAGGGTACAAACAAATACAGTTTAAGTAAGTGCTCCATTTCTCCGTTTCTAAATTTTCACATATTTATACCGGTAAGATTATAGTACACCTAAATTGATGCAATTTATATTTATCTCTTTTTTTTTCTTCTTATATTCTATACTTCTTTTATAATGTAATTTTTCGTCTTTTTCGCCGATCGGAATTCAAATAGCAAGTTTAAGTGTAAGAACAGATGGCATTATTTTACTGCTAATCTGAACTTCGCCTTGTACTAACTTTATCTGTTGTTTATTTTTCTTGTTTTTTTTTTTAATAAAGGCAATATTATTATTATTAAATGTAGCTTTAGTATGATATGTAAATAAAGTACCTAAATAACACCCAACATAAATTATTACAAACGAGTGCGATGGGGCGTCTTATGAAACAAGTTTCTTATACTATTTTTTCTATTGAGAAGATATTTTCGAGAAATTTTTATCAAAATGATGTTATAGTAACTTTTTGTAACTAGGGAATTTTGATATAGAAGTTGTATTAGTGCAGGTTGTATTAAGTTGGCAGTACGACGTCCCAAATATTTCACTTTAAATACAGTCTCATCAATTTTGTTTTAATTAATAAACTTCAGAAATTAGTACATTAACTGTGGAACAATTCATAAAGGCAAAATACAGTCCTTCGTCCTTTTATATAAGTTATGTGAAATTCAGTCGTATCACTGTCGATTAACGACAAAGCTAACAGCTAACAGATTTCGCCCATATGACACTGCTTCTACTTATATTGGTGACTGACATAAAAAGAAAAACAAAACGACTGGACTAAATGAGAAAAGTACCTGGCTATTGTTATTATAGTGATTTTGGCTGGAACGTGCCAACGAAATAAAATGTTAACAGCTTAATTAAATTTGGCACATGTCAATAAAGGAAACTAGGCAAAATTAACCTCGTCAGGCATTGCCATACTTTGCGTTCGGGATATTTTAGTCGTGTGTAACCATTTAAAATGTCCTTTCACTCGTATCAAAAATCACAATTGATTTATAGTCGTAACGCGCTCACATTGATTTCAAATGGTAGCTTAATGGCTATACTTTAGTAGATATACAATGCGGATCCTGGACCACTTCAAGGCCGCTCGCTACCTGACGGTGACCTTGGAAAGTAGGTCAAGGTGACATGGCTGTGACCTTGGGAATTGGGTCAAGGTGAGAGTTTAGTGACACGTGATCGGTGACCTTGGAAATAAGGTCAAGGTGAAAGTCGCGTGCCACGTGGGCGGTGACATTGGAAATTAGGCCAAGGTGACAGTCGCGTGCCACGTGGGCGGCGACCTCAATTTTCATTTGAGGTCATTGACCGAATTAATTTTCAAGGCCATCCGAGATCATCGACCCCGTTAATGCTCAAGGTCATCCGAGGTCAATGGTCCCATTAATTTCCGAGCGCATCCGAGGTCATTGACCAATTAAATTTCTAGGTCATCGGAGGGCATCGACCCCATAAATTTACGAGGTCATCGACCCCATTAATGTTTAAGGCCATTCGAGGGCAATGACCCCATTAATTTCAGAGGGCATCCGTTAAATTTCAAGGTCATCAGCTGTCATTGACCCCATTAATTTTCACTCATCCAAGGTCATCGACCCCATAAATTCCCAAGGTCATCGACCCCATTAATTTTTAATGTCATCCGAGATCATTGACCTCATTAATTTTTAAGGGCATCCGAGGTCATTGATCATTTCTTTGTGGTATAGGTCATCCGAGGGCATTGATCCCATTTTTGTAGTGTCAAATTACATTTTTAAGGTCATCCGAGCTCATTGAACTATTTAAATTCGAGGTCATTGACCTACATTCTTAAGGTCATTCTAGATCATTGACTTTTTGGGAGCGTTGTCCTCTTTAGTAACCTTGCGATGACCTTGGAGAGTAGGTCAAGGTAAAGTCCAAAGATCACTCGCTCCACCTACCCTGTAGTAACCGTGAAGGTATCGATCAAAGGTCACTTCACGTTTCCAAATGATCTTTTTACAAACTAGAGGTGAGTTCAAGGTCACATTATTACGATATAAAGCGCGACGGTGTAGCTGATAATTCAGTCAGTCGGTGCCTTGAATTAAAGATGGATTTCTCCGAATTAAACCGTAATACGTTGTGCAAACCTTTTAAAAATCCTAGTGAGCTTGAATTATCGAAAAAGTACAAAGTGTTGGATATTGATGTGATTAATACCAAGTACGGAGAACGGATAATAATAGATATTCCTGATTTTAAATGTATATTACCTCAACGCTTTTTGAACTATTTCAAAGAAGGGAACCGCATGGAAGAATTTAAACAATCGTTAAAGACACGTGATGTGTACATGGCTAGTTCGGGTGCAGTCGGAAAAACGACTAATATAACGTTCTCTTCATAGTAGTAATGTGTGTTGACCATGATTTAATCAGGACGTCGATTGTAAAATATTTAGTTGCAACGTAATTGTGAACCAGTGAACTCATCATTTAAATACATAATGCAGGAAGCAATAAATCCATTTGTGAAACGATCAAAGCTGCGAAGTACACCTTTGTATATGGATACACCGAATTGTTGCAACGGTAGTGTAAATAATAATAGTTTAATATGCTGCTTACCTCGTCAAAATAGTGATGATTGTAGTGCTACTAACCAAAATGTAGATGATGGTTCTTCTACAATTGCGGAATGTGCATCATTACGTGACCATGATAAAGAAGTGGAGGTGTATGAAAAAGCGCTCAAAGAAAACTTAATCGATTGTGTTTATTATAAACTATCGAATAGCAAATATCATGCAAAGTATGTGGAAATTGGATACAGCACATACATGAACCTTGCACCGGTACTGCGTATTGGAAGCGGCAACTACGAACGAGGTAACGTTATGGTTATGAAACTTGAAGAATGGAATGACCTTTTGAGGTGGTTTTCATACGTGGAGGTACAGTTTTCACGATCCCAGGAAACCGAGAGTCAAATTAATTGGTCAGAGATTAATGACGTGGAAGACATCATGGAAGATCAGCAATATGAGTTACTATCCAACAACATTGGTATCTACTACAATTGGGAATTAGTGAAAGGTTATGGTAGCATCCTAAAAACTGTATCTATTGAAATTTACAATTACTGCTCATGTACTTTTGATGCTTGTGGTATAGAACAACTATTTGAGTTAAAGGATATCATTACCTATCGATTAGAATTCCTTGAATCATATCACTTCGAGTCTTTCTTTGAACAGTTTATACAACATGTTGTTAACTATCGTCGATTTCGTAGGATAGAATTCGATGATGGGGCTAATGATGATATTTATAAAGACATTGAGCATGTAATTAATTTTAAGTATAACATTAATTCACACAACATTGTATGCCTAATGGAAGTTTTACATCATCGTCCTGCTTATTTGATGTACAGCATTTACTAATGATAACAATAAAGAAATACTGTGACTGATATTGTTTTCTTTAAGATCGCGATTTAGGTATAAATAGTCCGAATGATATACCTAAGTAAACAATGCTTGTAAAGAAGCGCAAGAGTGCAGACGGTTTAGTGAATTCTCTAATCAATAAACTTCCAATTGAATACCGGTATTAATCAATTAGACGCTCAGTGTAAAATTCACGATATCAGCTATCAAAAGTATCCTGATTTAGAAAGTAGACATAAAGCGGATAAAATATTAGAAGAAGAAGCTTGGAACCTACCAACCTAATTTACGTGTTCGTTTTCCTGAGGTACCGTTAGCTCCACTACCCTTTTTTTCTGAAGCGTTCTTTAATTGCTTAAGTCTTACAAAGTAACATTTTAGTAAAGATAAGTTGTGTTCTAACCTAAGCAAATTTTCATTTACTTCTAAGTAAATTTTATTTTTAATCATCTTTTGCAGTAGTCTTATATTCGTTTTAGTGATTTTAATATGCCTAATATATTCATCTCGCGTCTTTAATAATGCAAACGCATCTTTCGTTAATATAACTAAATCACTACTTGAAATAGCAACACCACTCATAGTTACCTTTTAAAACTGATGTATCCCAATAATAAAATACAACATAGGTACACGAACACTTATTTTAAACCAAATATGTCACACACACACACACCCTCACCCTCATTGGGTAATTAACAAATTATAATGTCCTTCAAAAGGCTATCTAACTCATGCGAATAAAACAACTATGCGAGCACGTTAGGATTGCGATAATAAGTAATCGGTAAACCATAAGTGACAATAAACTGGTCTGCAGCTTCTTATATACACCATTGAAGGTCAATGAAGATTAAACATTAGGTCATAACCTTGGATGACCCTGAAACTATTATTGGGTCAATGACCTTGGATGACCTTAAAAATTTTTGGAATTTTGAATTTTACCTTGAACTACTCTCCAAGGTCACCGCAAGGTTACTAACAGAGGACGACGCTCCCAAAAAGTCAATGATCTAGAATGACCTTAAGAATGTAGTCCAATGACCTAGAAATTATATGGTTCAATGACCTTAAATGTAATTTGACACTACATAAAACGGGGCCAATGCCCTTAAATGAAATTGAAAATTTATTGGGGCAATGACCTCGGATAACCTTGAAAATGTAATTTGATATCACATCAAAACGGAGCAAACGACATCGTATGGTCTTAATATTTTAGGAGGGCCAATGACCACGGATGTCCTTGAGAATGTAATTTGATAACAAATAAGTGAGGTCAATGTCCTCGGGTGACCTTGAACATTTATAATAATAATAATAATAATAATAGTGTCTTTATTAGATAACGAGTAACATCAGTTGTTGAAACCTAAAGATGAATTTAAATAAACGGAACACAAATTCTACCCGTTAAACTAATGAGGCGAAGTTCAGATGCTTTGGCACGAAGATGCCGAACATCTGCTCTTCCACTTAACCCCTTTCGATTCGATTACTAAAAGATAACGCTAGCGGAAAATAATCATAAATGGATGGAAAGATAATGAAAATCGTTTTGCATTATGCTAAATAACCATAAAGTAACAAGTACGCAGAGTATTGAAATTAATTGTAGATGTTGAATGAATATGTGTACAAAGCGAGATCGAAAATGAGATGAGATGACATCAAATTTGTATAAATAGAATGACAGTAACATTTAAGAATGATTAAAGACTCATGTTCTGTCTGTCTAATGTGATTTTGAAAATTTTCCTTTTAAATGAACTCATCCCCAGCATTTTAATATTAGTCGGTAGAAGATTATAAATTTTCGCAACATTGTAAGCATATGAACGTTCGAAAAATTTGGTTCGATGGAGAGGTGGAGTAATCAATTTGTAATATCTACTGTTAGAGCTAAATTTGATTTTCTCGTACTTAGGCGTGCGGTTGCTAATGACACTATGATATAAAGAGGCAGAGTGAAGGTATCTCCTGTTCGTCATATTCAACCAACTGATCTCTTTTAACTTGTGAGATATGCTTTCATATTTTTTTACCCCAAAAATTAACCGAAGGCAGGAATTTTGCATTTTCTGTATCCTAGCAACATCACCGCTATCAAGACAAGGACCATAAACAGAGTCGCAATAGTTGAAATTTGATAAGACTAGTGACTCGCACAGGAGCACCTTTAGATGAAAACTCAAGGACTGTCGATGGTTAAAAATTAATTTTAAGTTGGAAAACGCCCTACGACTAATGGCGGTTATGTGTTGTTTGAAGCGCAAATCGCAATCCATCCACAGCCCCAAATTTTTTACACACTGTTTAGGTGACAGAACCATGCCGTTTATTTTAATTGCTATATTATGGATATGATCCTCTCTTAACTTACGTGGACCAAAAATTATAAAAGATGATTTTAGAGGGTTTATATTCAGTCCATGTAGCTCAGACGTAGCAACAATGCGTTTAATATCTAAGTTTATATGGTCCATTGCCTTTGCAGTAAGTGATTTAGGGAAACTGAATTGCAATTGAACATCATCTGCATATTGGTGAAATTTTACATGATGGACACTGCGATGAAAATTACTAGTATATATACAAAACAAGAGCGGTCCCAACACTGAACCCTGAGGTACTCCCGACGTTATTCTAATAGGTGATGAGATATGTTCATTTAGTACGACTTGTTGCAATCTACCTTCCAGATAATTTTCGATTAATCGAGCAGCATTAGGATTGAAACCAATGTAATTAAGGATACTTATAAGTACTTTGTGGTTAATTGTGTCAAAAGCCTTGGAAAAATCAAGCAGAACTAGAGCTGACAGTTCACCTTGATCGACAGAAGAGATAATGTCATTAGTAACATTTAATAATGCTGTAGTGCAACTATATCCAGCCCTGAAAGCGGATTGAGTATTTGATAAAATAGATTCAGCTACTAGAAACTCATTTATTTGCTCAGACATAGTTTTCTCCAAGACTTTTGACAAAACCGGCAGAATACTTATTGGCCTCAAATCATTAATCGTGGATGGTTTGGTGACCTTAGGTAGTGGGGTGACATATGCTAGTTTCCAGTCAGTAGGATAGGTACTTGTCATTAAGCAAACATTTATTGTGTGCGTCAGATGTGGTAAAATATATGGACAGCACAAAGTTAACATTTTTACAGTGATACCATCCGACCCTGATGATTTGGATTTAATTTTAGAGATATGTCGTAGCACAGTGCGCTCATCAACCTCAGCAAAAGAAAAAGATTTACGAAATGACTTCAGTAAATGTTCACTATAAAATGTTACCAGTTTCCTTTCAGATTCTGAACTCATAGTACTGATACTAGCTAATGACTTATTTATCATTTCTACATCATTAAGGTGAGCTGGAATACCAGCCATTTTCCGCTTGTTATAAATGTCTAAAGTTCTAAGGTGCTTCCAAACTTGGTTAATGTCATGCTTAACCTTATAGTCTAAGTAAGCCTTTTTTTCTCTTTTAATTGCTGAGGTGGTATAGTTACGCATTGCTTTGTAGAAATCCCAGTGTTCCATTTTTTTACTGTTTTTGTATTTCCGTAAAGCCTTATCACGTATTGATATCATTTTTTTTATAGTGCCAGTCAACCACGGAGCTCTTACTTTAGTTATTCGTACTGTTTTTATGGGTGCCCAAATGTTAAACAAGTTTGTGATATTATCTGTTATAAAGGCCACCATGTCGTTTGGATTTTTCAGCTCGTAAATAAGATTCCAATTAACTGATTGCAGAGAAAGTGCAAATTGATCACTATCAAATTGACTAAAATCACGGTAAGTAAATAGAAAGTTCGCGGATGGTTTGGAGCATATAGGATATTCACAGTAAGTGAGACAGTGATCAGAAATATGATGCATGGGAATGACATTGACAACTTCTACATCAATGACTGCCGGTACAATAATAAGATCTAAAACAGTCGATGATTCTTTACTCACCCTAGTCGGTACTTGAACTAATTGCTTAAATCCCAGTAGGTCGACAAGTGACAAAAACCTATTTGCTACGGCATCATCCAACTTTCCTACATCCAGATTGAAATCCCCAAGCAAAATGATCTCATTCGAGCGTGACAAATAATCAGTTGCGCAATTCTCAAAAGTTTCAAAGAAATCCGCAATTGGATACTCCTGCCTCCTGTACATCGTGCCAATTGTCAGTGTTCTACCATGTAGATTAATCATTATCCAAATTTGCTCTGCACTAGCGCTAGAACTCTTATCTTTAATTAACTTGTAACATAGATTATGTTTTATATAAATGCCTACGCCACCACCCCATGTCCCCGTTTTTCGATCCTTCCTCTCGAACGCATAATTTTGGATACTTACGTGGTTACTGGGTATGCGTCCTGATAGCCAAGTTTCTGTAACACCTATAATGTCATAGTTATTTAACAAAACATGTTCTTTAAAATCTGAAAAATTATTCGTGATTGATCTGATATTAAAATGAGCAATTTTAAGATTGTTTTCTAATGCCATGATACGGTGTAAAAGAAAAAATAAGATACATTATTGATTATGCTGGGTACATTAATACTAACAAAAAATTCATTCCAAAAAAAAACGCAATTAAAATAAAAATAAGAAGTGATGTTCATTCATAATGTCCTAATCACAATGAGAAGCAAAAGTCAAGA
This sequence comes from Photinus pyralis, assembly GCF_008802855.1. Classification (NCBI taxonomy): domain Eukaryota; kingdom Metazoa; phylum Arthropoda; class Insecta; order Coleoptera; family Lampyridae; genus Photinus; species Photinus pyralis. The sequence goes on from NW_022170249.1 coordinate 1,352,644, forward strand.
AGCAGTAGGGAAAGTCCCAGGTCATCAAACACAAAACAAGAAATAAATCACAATTTTAGTGCACATCTGTGAAGCCAGTTGTTGATTGGACTATGAATACCTTACTATCATCTGTTTTACGCATAGCGATATGACCATTCCGAATCCATACATACTTTATGTTGTTTTGCTTTGCAAACAATCGAGCTTTTGAGAATAATATGCGATTTGCCATTGTCAATGATTCATTAATGTAGATACTGCTGTCAGGATGAGCATTTGGTAGTCGAACGAACGAATCGCCCAAATCACGCACTTTTAAATTTCTTCTAACACGCTTGTACTTTAGAAACTCAATTTTGTCCATTCTACTTAAGAACTTGAGAATTATTCCTCTAGGCTCATTTGGTTTATTGGCATTTGCTTTAAGGCGATGGCATGCATCGATCATCGGCTTGTTGATAGGAAATCCAACAGCTTTTCCCACGTCTGCGATGACCTTGATTACGTCTTCATTCCTAATTTCCGGAACTCCGTTTATTTCCACACAGTTCATACGTGAATATTGCTCCAGGTCGTTTAATTTCAATTTTAAGTCTTCATTCTCCTTAGTTAAGATGTTATTCTTAGCTTCCAAATTGTTGATTTTGTTTAAACATTCTTGAATCTTTTCTTCTTGAACTTTAAGTAAATTGGCATTCCTATCAATCTTCTCATGGCACGAATCCAGAGATGTAGCTAATAAATCTTGTTTTTCCTTTACTGTTACAATTAAGGAGTAAATTTGGCTTAACGTTATAGTTTCATTAGAATTAGCGGCACCTGATTCCGGATCCTCATTGGCTACTGAAGGGATCACCTCAGGTTGCAAGCATTTGACACATTCCCATGATCCGGCATTGTTAGAGCGGAGTAATTCTTGAAAAGCTTCTATAGATAATTTAGCACATTCAATATGATAATCCGATTCGCATTTGGAACATGTTATTGAGTCTTCATATCTGCCCACTTTCTTTGCACACATCACACAGGAAATTCCTCGATTAGCACCACCCATTTTTTAAAAGGATACAGTAAAATATTATATAAGACACATTAACAAAGAATATGAATAAAATTTCAATTATGTAGAGCGCATAAAAGCACGTCTGCACCATTCCACTATACGTATTCCATTCCATTTATGGGGCAATGAGCTCTGATGACATTGGAAGTACAATTTGATGCCCCAAAAATGGGGTCAATAGCCTCCGATGACCTCGAAAATTAATAAGATCAACGACCTCGAATGACCTTAACATTAATGCGGTCAATGTCCTCGAATGACCCTCAAAATTAATGGGACCAATGATCTCGGATGACCTTGTAATTTAATGGAGCAATGACCTCGGATGACCTTGAAAAGTAATTGGGGTCAATGATCTCGGATTACCTTGAACATTAATGGGGTCATTAGCCTCGGATAAAAATTGAGATCACCGCCCACGTGGCACGCGACTTTCACCTTGACCTAATTTCCAAGGTCACCGATCACGTGTCACTCAACTCTCACCTTGACCCAATTCCCAAGGTCACAGCCATGTCACCTTGACACCTTTCCAAGGTCACCGCCAGGTAGCGAGCGACCTTGAAGTGGTCCAGGATCCGCATTGTATATCTACTTACTTTGAAAAAAAGGATACAATGACCTATTATTCTGTCAGATTTACGAAAAATTGAAACACTGAAAGAATTACGAATACCTCTTTCACGAAATTGTGATAACAACGTATTAAAAATACAAGTATATGACCTTTTCACACACACAAATGTATATTTTGACTAGACAAACAAAGGGACTTTGTTATTCTAGTGCTATTCGAAACTCTTATATTTCGAGAACGTAAATGTGTCTCAAATCACTTTGCAATGCTAATTTCTACTTTAAAGGCGTGTGTTATTTTATCCTCTCAACTCGAATTAGCCTCCGTTATTACAACATTAAGAGCAAATCAATGATCCTTGGCGAAAGATCGCTACAAGGGAAATGCCTACCCGAGGGCTACTGCAGAAAATTATTGTGCTTATCGCGTAACAGATGGATATAAATACCACTTCATGCATTAATTTCGCCTTTAATTCAATTGGCAAGTCTCAATCTAATTTAGTAAAGCTACGTATTAGCGTGAGGTGAATTCGCGATAGTAAATTTAGTTATCCCTTTTCTAAGTCAGTTTCGGTTAACAACTAATAGACAGTATAAAATTTTATGGTACATATTGCTTTTTATTGTGTTCGCGCAATCAAATCGGTTTTTAAAATAAAAAGCAGTGTAGAAAGAAAGAAAGGACACAAAGGATTTCCCCCTCTATTAGAGATCCTTTAAACCGCCCGCCTCTTCAGAGTTTAGTACTTGTAACATTAATAAAATCGAGTTAATTTTTCATGGGTCGCCATCTGTAGTGTCGTATAAATTGTATGCCTCTTTAATCCGCTAAGCGCGAAATCCATATAATTAACTTAATTAAGATTTAATAATTAACAGTTTTATGTACCGGGGCGCTATTATACAAAATTATGGGTCTACTTTTTACGCAGATTTAATATTTACTTTACCTTAAAATATGTAGTATAATTTTTGCCCTAAAATAAAAAAAGTGAATTGAAACTTCTCGAGTCTTCTTATCGGCATCACGTCTCCACCTACCACCTTACCTACGTTCAAAGCGAATTTGTGAACTCGGAATGTTGTACGTGATATATGACCTAAAATGAATTGATATTGCAGGTTTGTTTAACATTGGGCGCTGTGTACCAGTTCAAGCGCGGGATTGATTGCCTAACGCACAATGAAAATATTGTAGAAGAATTTTTCAATTTCATGTTATGAATATCCTTGCGAATTTTTATGCTGTCGATAAATTGATTTTTAATATTAGACGCCAAAGTAATTTCGATTGAAAATTTTATTACTGGCTATCCCTTTGCTACCATTACTAATAGTTTATAACCTCTTTCTTTCCGCACTTTTTGCAGCATAGAATTGTATGCTTTGACCTTCTTGCGTCAGCATTTTGTAATTGGGATTATAAAAGACGCGATCATGAAGCTGATCAAAACAGATACTTTGAGTTTCTATTGTAAAGCGATGTTTACAAATGGGGAAATTAAACGTACAATGACTTAAATTACTCAGTTTTAGAAGTTTTCTTTTATAGCAGATGAAATTGAATGAGTAGACTACGTAGCAAGGATAAAGTGAAACAGATGATTATGCATTCAAATTACGTCTGTCATTCTTCTTTCAAATGGGACGCGGAGCATGATATGAAATGACGTTCAGAACATCAGACAGTACTATTTCTATGGAAACGAGCGCGACGGCAGGACCTAAGCTTGCTATTTTTGACGTCTAAATTAAATTCAAAATTGTCAGAAGCTTTACAATGATTTGGCTTCTGCTATAAAATAAAGTTTTGTATTATACACGACAGTAAAGGGAAACTAACCATCTCGTGAAAGGTAAATCACTCGATGGTTACAATATCCTTTTATCTACTTATATAATAAATAAGTATTAATTTGCTGTTAGAGCTTATGTTAAGTTACACTTAACGACGAGAATGGTTATTGTACCGAACGATTACGTAACCAGTTGTTCGCGGTAAAAGAATACATTTTGTGTGCGTAGATTTTCGTTGTACATTTTACAGCTCATCCTGCAGGTAAATACGCCAAAATTCGAATAACGAAGTGGGTGTACTCCAAAATCCAAACGTAGTTCCCGATCAGAGCAATGCACTACCTAATCTTCCGCAACAACATGCACAAATTTCATAACGCAAAGTAATCTTGAAGAAAATGTAATTTAAAAAAAAAACTGCTAATTGAGCCTATTCTATAATTTCTAATAATGCAGTAATTTTCATAAAACCTTACCATTTGATCTGGTACATTAATCGGCAGTAACGTTTCGGTTAAACCAAAGATGTCAAAATTGGAGTTTTTGAAAAAAAAATAATCTTAATAAATTGGTTGTAGTTATTTAGCAAAAACCTGGTATTTAAGTGTCCTATTTTTAAGCTTACTCACGCCCAAAAAAAGAAGAAAAGATTATAATGTAACTATATACATATTTTAGTGTGCGTACACGCTTCCAAGGGGAAAATGTCATATTAAATCGCAATAACAAAATTGCAATGTGCAATTTATGTGTTTTAATAGGTAATCGAATAATAATAAACACAATACGAACTCCTTATCTTTTGAATAACAACACAGTCGGGAGAATCGGGTATCAAGGATAATAAAAAATAAGCAAGCATTCCAATACAAATAAATACAATGTAATATAGAAAACATTCTTCATAAAAGAACGTTTGAACCCGCAGAAAATTCGTAGCTGTTCAAAACTTAAAAAGACAAACACAGATTAGCTTCTATATCACTGGCCAAAATGAGCGTTACTTAGTACGTACGTACAGGTTAAGGGACACGCTTCTCGGCCTCGCGTTGTTAGACAGTAATTTTTTATGAAATTCCTATCTAGTAGGGACATGAATATTTACTTCCTAAAGGAGAAATAGTCACATCTCTTTCTTAAAGTTAAATTTAATATTCACAAAATCAGTTTTTTCTTTGATCCTCTCAAAGGAGGATGTCGAATTGATGACAATATTTGAACATTCTTCTTTCAACTGTGATAGATGTAAAAATGAAGAAAAACAGGTACCCATGATTTGATGATAAGTGGCACGCTTCTCGGCCTCGCGTTGAAGAACAAATCCCTTTTATTATGAAGAAAAAGAACCAGACTCTGACATGCTTAAAAATAAACATGAAAACCGTTGGGGAGACTGAGTTTAAAAAACTGCCGAGTAAAAAATGTTAACTCAACCTTTTTGACAAATATTTTGGCATACCTTTATAGGCACAACCTTCCCAGAACTTTTAGAGCCTATAACGATGTTAGATGAACGTAAACGTACTAATCATACAATTATATCTTCCACCCTGCAAACCGTATCGCCTCCCCCCATATGGGAGCTTTGAGACATTATACTGGGAGGTTAGACACATCTGCAAAATGAAATAAAATTAGGGTCATGAGGTGGACATAAATTGTGAGAAATAAAAATGTTATTGGTAACTTTAGATAAACAATACATTTGGATACATACTAAAATCAACTGGAAAACTAAGGATTTTACTGGCTCTAGCTGCCTTTCCACCACTTGCACATGAGGTCCGTGAAGTTAGCACGGTCATTGAAAGCACTAACGACGGTACATGATCATATCGTTAGTGCTTCGTTAGTGCCTCTTAGTGCTCCATAACTTGCATCAGCACGACCGACCGTTTCCAAAAAAACGACCCCCCCTTATGTAGTGCTGACTTCCTACCCTCGTTGAAAGCACTAACGACCGGACAAGTAGCGATCGTTAGTGCTTCGTTAGTGCCTCTTAGTGCTTCATAACTTGCATCAGCACGACCGGCCGTTTCCGAGAAAACGACCCTCCCTTATGTAGTGCTGACTTCCTACCCTCGTTGAAAGCACTAACGACCGGACAAGTACCGATCGTTAGTGCTTCGTTAGTGCCTCTTAGTGCTTCATAACTTGCATCAGCACGACCGGCCGTTTCCGAGAAAACGACCCCCCCTTATGTAGTGCTGACTTCCTACCCTCGTTAAAAGCACTAACGACCGGACAAGTACTGATCGTTAGTGCTTCGTTAGTGCCTCTTAGTGCTTCATAACTTGCATCAGCACGACCGGCCGTTTCCGAGAAAACGACCCTCCCTTATGTAGTGCTGTCTTCCTACCCTCGTTGAGAGCACTAACGACCGGACAAGTACCGATCGTGAGTGCTTCGTTAGTGCCTCTTAGTGCTTCATAACTTGCATCAGCACGACCGGCCGTTTCCGAGAAAACGCCCCCCCCCCTTATGTAATGCTGACTTCCTACCCTCGTTGAAAGCACTAACGACCGGACAAGTACTGATCGTTAGTGCCTCTTAGTGCTTCATAACTTGCATCAGCACGACTGGCCGTTTCCGAGAAAACGACCCCCCCCCCTCTTATGTAGTGCTGACTTCCTACCCTCGTTGAAAGCACTCGAGAAAACGACTCCTAATGCTGCACATTTTGAACATTCATTGCGATGAAAACCATTTTTTACTGGTAATTTCGTTTTGTGTTCAAGGTTTAATAAGAAACGTACACCTTCAAGTTGTTTTATATTGATGTGGAATATCTGAACTAATGTTATTAATCAACTAAATTTTTTTGAAAATTTTTTTGAATAGGGGCACTAACATGTTATATCATCGAAAAGAGAAAAAAAATCTTTATCAAATAGGCCTAATGAAAGTGTGCATTGCTATTTAAAGACAATCAATTGTTTTTCGTTACTCATTTGTTTTCTGAAATAAAAACAACTGAATGCTGCCTTATTATGGGAAATAGAATGTTAAACAACTATCATGTAGAAAAATTTTGTATACATTCGATATTTACCGAGATATATACGATACTCCATACATAATGGGCAATAGCGAACTGTCATTATTTTTAGCTTCCTAGCATGTGCTAGGTAGCTATTGCGATAGCCGTTTTTTGAACATTTCAAAATTTCATCAAATGTCGACGTTTTAGACCATTTTAAGAAACTTTTAAAGAATAAAATTTTTTTCCGTCTGTATGTACGTACGTACGTTTGTTGGCAATTTTCTGAGAAAACGGCTCGACGGATTTTGTTGAAATTTTGTATATATGTTTTAGGCATACCGAACAGAAAAATAACGGGCCGGATTTTTGAAAAAAAATTTTGGAGCGCCGTAACGGCATCGAACTTTTTTTTTCAAATAGCAACCTAAAATTTTTATTCTATTATTTGGAAGACCTTATTTTCCTGTGTACAACCTACAAAAAATTGGGCCGGGTTATATTATCAAAAAACGGAGAAAAAAATTGTCAAAGTCAAAAAATTGTGTTGCATATGTGCAAAACGCAACGATCTTGTTTCTGAAGCAATTTAAACGAAATTTCTATGGTAAGTCCCTTTAATAAAAGCAAACAAAATTCATGCGCAAAAATCGTGTTGCGCATGCGCAGAAATGCAATTTTCTTATTTATGGAACAATTAAAACGAAATTTGGATGGTAGGTCCTCCTAATAAAAGAAAACAAAATGCATGCGCAAAAAATCGAGTTGCGCATGTGCAACATCCAACTTTCTTATTTATGGAGCAATTTTAACGAAAATTGGATGGTAGGTCCCTCTAATTTTCACAACGAATAAATTGGAATGGTATGTTCGATAACAGTTCAAGAAATGTTTGACGTATCCTGAAATCGTGTAATATTGGTTGCATACAATTCCACGAATTGACGGTTTTCTCTTCATAGAATGAGCTAGGTACAATGCGAAATTTCATCAAATGTTGACGTTTTAGATCATTTTAAGCAACTTTTAAAGAATAAATTTTTCCCGTCTGTAAGTGCGTACATATGTTGGAAATTTTTGGTTTCAGCTAGGAAGCTATTCTGTCAAGAATTTGACACCTGGTTTCATGCAGAATCACCCCCTGAAGTTTGTCGCACTTAGTCATTAACAACCTGTAGGTATATTTCTAATCGTCGAAAACGTATAATTCCATAAAAATACAAAAGTCATATAAACAGTTACAATAAAAATAACAAATTTCACATGCAGTGCACAACAGAATTTTATTAGCTACCTATTTAGCTATTAGTTACACTGTATAAGAAAGTATATGAGGTGTAAGTTTAATGTTACTGCTTACAACATTTACATCCTTTGCCATGTCGTCATACTTTTCCCATGCAGCATCTATTCTTTTGGAGTATGCGACATAATGACCAATATTAGTATGAATGCGATCTGGTCCAAGGAATGCTATCACAGCTCTCAAAATTAGTCTTTTCCCATGCGCGGTTACAACACATGGAATATCCTTTAATCCTGTCTCTCCGCATGCATTTGTATCAATAAATATATAGTTTGATACCATTATTGTGTGTGTAACCGTCCCCGAGCAAGAACATTTGGTGGATTTTAAATATCCATTTGAAATGGATTGCTCAAGATTTTTGTAATTATTATTTAAAACATTCACATTCAGTGGCAAAAATGGAATGTTTTTAATTTCTACATTTTTGCAATTTGTGCAAAATTCCGTATCTGAAGCACTTGGATTGTCTTTAAAAAAATATTCAATGATATACGTTACGTTACATTGACAATCAATTTTTTCTGTCTTATCTACTAACACGTCTCTTCTAAATATTGAATTTAAACTTTCGTTCAATAATTCTGCCCTAGATCTGTTGAGTGTACGTGTATTCCCTTCTACTAAATGGAATACAACTTTTATAAAATTATTTTCCACCCGTTGTGGTGAGAGGTATTCTTCTAGTTGTTTACTATCGCAAACAGCAGCAGCGATACTTTGAAAAACAGTATCTATGGCGCATGTATTGGTTAATATTACTTTTTTCTTATTGCTCATATTATAAGATTTTAATAGGTTTCCATTTTTCAATAAAAAAATTTTGTTCTTCCTAATTTCATTGGTGTAAAGAATTTCTGGTAATGGTGCCTTATAAATTGATCTTCTAGGCTTTACGGATGCTTTTCCGCGCCAGTTTTCAATCGCCATGTCTGCATCTAGAATAAAAAGTATAAAATAAATTATTATCTTGATAGCTTGTTTTATTAAGCGGCAGAGCAAAGCGATGCAAGCTTTATAGGAGGTCGATAGTGTCCGTCTGTCCGTGAACACGATAACTGCCAAACGCTTGGACCGCTTCGGTTCAAACTTGGCACAGTTGTATGTCACAAGTATAAGCCTATTGAAAATGGGTCACATCCAATAACCCCGTAGGCTCACACCGAGGTGCTTTTCCGCTTTTTTAGATCTGCTTTAGGGTAATGAGGCAGTTATAGTATTCACTGTGCATTTTTAATTAAAAGCGCTAATTAATTAGCCACAAATATCATTAGCAACCAATATCATTTGTCGGTCAGTGCATTTTGGAAAACTAGGTTTATTATGTACAATTAGAATATACACTGTGTCCAGGATAAGGATGTCTATCATGGGGATACCTGAAACCACGGAACATACGACGATGGTCAAATTAGAGAAAAGTGGCACAAAGTTGGAAACTGTTGGTTTCAAAAGGATGGCGTACCCGCACACAACGCCCTATAATCATGCGAAAATATCGGACAAACTTCCTGGACAATGGAAAATTGGTCCGATAGGTATTTTCGCATGATTAGGCTGATGAGTGATGTGCGCGGTTGCACCATCCTGTTGAAACGTACCGTTTCCAACTTTTCTTTTGTTTGTATGCCGTATATCGTTGTGTTTGTAATAAAAAATGGTACCCAATGATAGATGTGTACGCTTCCACTTTAGTGGGCTGCGCTACATATAACAGCAATCAGAATCCGAGTTTTTTCCAATTCCCTTTTACAATTCATACCTTCAAGTTTGTCCATACCCCGGGGTTGCTTGTTATCGTTTACACCGATGTTTCTCTTTTCGACCTGTGAAAACAGCAAAGATTCTCCTTCGTTGAGGTCTGACAGTGAACGTTCTTGAAATGCCATATCCGCAAAATTGTTTTCACTACCTATTGCTTGACAGTGAAATCCGCTTTGGCTATTAACAGTATTCGTTTCGATGTCTTCTTCATCTTCTTCAGTTGGATTGTCTTTAGCTGTGTACCCATAAAAATCAGGAATTAATATTCAGAATAGGTAGAATATTTGAAAACCTACCTGCTAACATCTCGACCTCAGAATTCGCAACTGCTAATTTCAACATAGCATTTATGGAATCGACATGAAGTTTGAAAAATTTATCCACACGCATTGGTAAAGTAAAACCCCTCATTTCTCGATGCTTTAGTTCATTAAAATAGCTTTCTACCGAAGAACTGCTCTCGGTTCTTTCGCCATATCCAAAAATGTTTATCATGATACATGACCATAAAGGGTATGTTTTCAAAAATCTTTCTAGGTCTCGAGAAAATGCCGGGCAATAATAAAAGTTTTCATTGTCCGTTATAACGTTACAATTACTGGTAGCCTTTTGTTTACATTCGTCAATCCATGCATGCGGCAAGTCTGAATCAATTAAAATATCTTTATGAGTTTTCTCGTTATCATTATTTTCATCCTCAATGTCTATAATATCTAGGCCAGATATTAGATTTTTTAAGAATTTCTTGCCATCTTCGCAGGGCGAATTAATTTTTTCATTTATCAACTCTCCAGAATATTCACTATTTGCAACTACAAATAAGTTTTCCACAATTTTTAAGCCATTTACAAAATTACTCTCGTGGATTAACACCGCCACCGAACGAATATAAAAGTTTTTGAACAATCTACTCTTATTTTGTAACGATTTCCATTTTGTTATCATTTTCATAGTATGCGCATAGTCTATCCTTAATTGAAAATTTGGAAGGGAATTCATATTGCCTTTTAATGCTTCTAAACATTTTGAAATATATTCCCTTAAAACGCACTTTGCAAAAGAGATTGTTATTGCATTTAAAAGCGCAAGGGAATGATCGCACACAATGATTTTTGGTTTTGTGTTTATTGCATTTGTCCAACACGTTAAAAAATAGGCAATACTGTTACTATCATGTGCTTCGGATAGACTTTGAAAAACCGGTATCTGCCCAGATATGTGATTCAAATGAACAACTCCCACGTATAAAAATATATTCCCGGACACATTTCCATAGGGACGATCGATTTTTTACCCAAAGATCCTGTAGCATCAATATAAAGTCTGGATGTGAGATTTCTTCTACAATAATTTTCAAATATGACTGCTTGCTCGTTTGTCCAGTAATGAACAAAGAATTTGTCAAATCCTATGTTTCTTATTATACAGGAGTATTGCTGAGAATATTTTAATAATAATAAAGAATGTATCGGGCATTTGTCCAAAGGGTTATATTTAATCTTTCTCGCAATCGCTTCTTGTTTACATTTTTTCAGTGTATCCAAAGAATACAAATTGCATGGCTCCGGTTCACCGAATGTCATCATTTTATTGGCATTTTCTCTCCTCCAGTTTATAGCAAACTTTCCTTCTGCCAATTCATCCCCAATTTCCTTTCGTTTGACGCTCATCAATTTGCGTTTTTTTGTATTTATTTTTTGGCATGACGTATTGGACACTTCACATCGAAAGAAAAGATTATCCTCATTTTCTATTGTCTGAAAACTGTTGCTTTTCAATATTCCAGTGCAATTGCTGCAATACCCCATTATGAAAATTTCCAAATCTGAATTAAGTTGATGTTTTTTAATCTGCCAAGTACAGTTAGTTGGAAAATCTTTTAGCAGAGAGTCAATAAAAATATCAGTCCATCCGGGATTTAGGGTGAGTATAATTCTATTATTTTCGAGACGTTTTTTGGAATGACCAATTTTGTTCCAGTCTTTTAAATCGACAGAAAAATCAAAAACTTTCACGTCACGGTTGTCATCGCTATTCGCTGCTGACGTCTGAAGATTGTTGTGACACTGAAAATATTTTGTGCCTATTTAGTTCTTCGTTAATGTTTAGCAGTTGCAGGCAATTATGTTTATTACATTTAACAAACGTATACACTGCTTTCGCAGAAAGTAAACCGCTTAAAGATTTACTAATCGTCTGCCAAACAGTTGCCGAGGAGTGGTTGATATTTGGCTGAATTTCTGCTTTAAATTTTTCTAAGGCGCGAAGAACTTCTTGATAACTTAATGCAGGTTTTTTCGGCATCTAAAAGATAGGTATAATATAATCCATCAGTCAATGAAGAACGAACGGACGGGCGGAAAAAGCCAACAATATAGCACTGTATTTAATTTATAAAATATGTTAAAATGTAGGGAATTGAAGCATACACGTGTTATTGAAATGATTGATTAAACAAATTAAATATGTATAATAAATTACGGAAAAAGGTAAACATATAATTTCTTTTATCGAAGAAAAAAAAATTTTGCAACCATCACTTACGCCTTAACGTACACATTTTTCTTCGTTTCCATAATAAGTTTCTCTGTCAATAAATTAAACAACCTGTCTACTTAACAGGAAGTATAAGAGGTAATAAGTTGAAATTTAGAAATGAGTTCTTTTTCATCAATGTTTAAAAAACGGGTCTGAATTTCGAAATTTGGAAATAAGGAGTACCTTATATTACTGAAATCTATTGTAATTATTTGTTAAATCGTGGGTCAAATGGAATTTCAGAATGTCTAAGATGTTATAAAAGGATTCCCATAAAATATCAATCAGTAAAATCAAATACTTACACTTACCTTGTTTAGATGTATCAAATTAAATCGTTTTCACTCAAATTACATACAACCTTTGAATATGAATTGAAAGTAACACACAACTAAATCTATACAACACAATCCACTAAAAAACTGACACTAGGGATATCTGATCAGAAGAAATAAATGATCAGAATCATAGAGTAAAATAATTTAAAAAGGTGTCATGGGATATGATAATGTGGGAGACGCAGACAATGATACTATCAGCAATTCAGTGGGCGAAGTGGATAAAAAAGCCGGGGTACGTATTTATTTTGAAATTGACATTTAAGATTTAACTCACTCAGTTGAGCAGACTAAATAACATTACTATGTAGGTACACAAAACTGCAGTTTATAGGACGTGGGAGAGGAGTCATTTTACAAATACAAAAAATATGCCAAAGACGCTGACAAGTGACAGTGACGACTTTAAAAAAGAGACCGACAAGTACTTTTTACTACCAAGACGCGCCGCGCGCCTACTTAATCCTCTTTCCATAGGAACCAGCATGTACATACCTAGATACTTTTAATTTACAACTACAAAACCATAATCTGTTTGAGGCTTTGCGGCTGGATAGAATCCTTTTCTGGGAAAAAATTCTGAAATTTAATTTTTATTTTTGGTCAACGATCTTCAAATACTTCGGGATACGGAACATTCCAAACCGGCGATTCCAAGCCGGCAATGCACGAACCGGCGACGTGCCAAGCCGGCGCTCGGTCATGCCGGCGTGTGTCAAGGCGGCATATGAGCGCTTGTTCAGTCGATGCGATCTGCAAATTATGTAATATCCACATTTTGAATGCATGGATGGCCATAATATGAACATGTCGATGGAATTCTCAGATTATTTTAGGTGGGGTGCTGGAGGGTTTGTTAGCACTTTTACTATGATTTTCAAAGTGGTCAAACAAGAGAAATCAGATTAACTAAGTACATATAACTGTTCTGTCGGCATTGGCATTGATCGTAACTTTTAATAGATAGGTACTATGCGTTTTATTAATCCAATCCACACAAAGGAATGCATCCGGTTGAACGAGCGCCGGCAAGGCATAGCGCCGGTTTAACTGAACGCCGGTTTGGCATAGCGCCGGCTAGTCGTCGCCGGTTTGGCCATTGCCGGTTAGGGAATCGCCGGTTCATAGTGTACCATTCGGGATACATTTTTGTTTCACGAATATTTTAATTACATTTTTCATACCACCATGGACTTTATTATATTAACACCTTACTTGATTATCGGCCGGTCGTGCTGATGCAAGTTATGAAGCACTAAGAGGCACTAACGAAGCACTAACGATTAGTACCTGTCCGGTCGTTAGTGCTTTCAACGAGGGTAGGAAGTCAGCACTACATAAGGAGGGGTCGTTTTCTCGGAAACGGCCGGTCGTGCTGATGCAAGTTATGAAGCACTAAGAGGCACTAACGAAGCACTAACGATCGGTACTTGTCCGGTCGTTAGTGCTCTCAACGAGGGTAGGAAGTCAGCACTACATAAGGGAGGGTCGTTTTCTCGGAAACGGCCGGTCGTGCTGATGCAAGTTATGAAGCACTAAGAGGCACTAACGAAGCACTAACGATCGGTACTTGTCCGGTCGTTAGTGCTCTCAACGAGGGTAGGAAGACAGCACTACATAAGGGAGGGTCGTTTTTTTGGAAACGGTCGGTCGTGCTGATGCAAGTTATGGAGCACTAAGAGGCACTAACGAAGCACTAACGATATGATCATGTACCGTCGTTAGTGCTTTTAACGAGGGTAGGAAGTCAGCACTACATAAGGGGGGGTCGTTTTCTCGGAAACGGCCGGTCGTGCTGATGCAAGTTATGAAGCACTAAGAGGCACTAACGAAGCACTAACAATGTGATCATGTACCGTCGTTAGTGCTTTCAATGACCGTGCTAACTTCACGGACCTCANTTTTCAGACTCGTCTTGTATATCTACGCAGGAAGACAGTGTTTCCCTACATTCTTCTTGATCTGTCGTAAATAAAAGTAGGTCATAGTACCAAAGGGAGGGCGTGTATATTTCGTCGGCCGAAGAACCGCTTCTCTTTGACATCTTCACTTTTTTAAGTTCTTTTCTAAATGCACTTCTCATGTTATTAATCTTATTTTTCACAGATTCTACCGTGGCTTCACTATCAACTGTTTTATACAACTCAAGCAATTCTTGATAGGCTTTTGCTCGTAAAGCTTTGTTAGCATAACTGGAGTCCTTTATTTTCCACAAACATTTATGCTTTTGGTATAATTCAATAAAATCTTTGATGAAACTTGGTTGGTTTGCCATTTTTTCAACGTCGTCGAATCACTCAATACTGTTACACTTTATGGGGTTAACTAATACACAGCACTATCCACCACTAAAATCACTGAAATCACACTTTTTGCTACTATGTCGCACCACTTAAATACTTCGCCTACCTCGGCCTGCTTATTAATGGTATTATTAGTAAATAATTTTAGTCTGGACTAAAATTTTCCCTTCAGTCCAATGCCGGCCGGCCAACCACTACACACGTTCAGTTTTAACAGTCAACAGGCCGCCGGCAGGCAGCTGCCTGTCAGTTAACTGTGTGTGTGTAGTGAAAAATGGCCTGCCGGCCACGGCCTTTCCGGCCATAGCCGGCCGGCCGACTGAACGTGAATAGGTACCTTTAAGGCTATTTGCACACACACCGATTTTGGATGGTCGGCAAAAAATCGGCCGATATTTTATCGATAGCAGGTGCTTGCAGACATAACGGATTTTTACCGGTCAAACAATCAATTGCTTTGTTGTCGTGTCATGAGGTGATTGAATAATAATGAAACCTAGACGAGTTGTTGCTATGTGGTTATTGTATCGCCGCATAAAGCACCGTAGGATTAAGCGCAAGTGCTGGATTCATCCTATCAATCAAAGCAGAGAACGCACGGGAACATTCTACACTCTTTTTGAAGAACTAAGGCTTGATGACAGTAAATTTTTCAACTTCTTCAGAATGTCAATTGCATCCTTTGACGAGCTCCATGAGAAGTTGAAAAATGAAATCCAACACCAGAACACTAAAATGAGAAACTCTATTCCTTCACGAGAAAGGCTTGCTTTAACATTGAGGTAAGTATAAAATACGTATGTATATACACAATGCACTAAATTAGGTATTTAAAAAAAATATGAATATACCTATGTCCAAATTTGGTTCCAATCGCTTCAGCCGTTTAGCCGAAAATGAGAGTACAGACGGACTGACAGACCGACATCTTTGAGATTTTGTTTAATTCGGATTCCTGGTACTTAAAAACGTGTATTCCCGTAAAAAAAAGTGGGGTGTCATTTTTTACCCCAATGCAAAGTATAGTATTATATGGTTTTAAATTGATGGAAATATTTTCACAAGAACCCTAGTTTGCCAGTTTGGGGTACAAAGAACCATTCAAGAAAGTATGGAGAACAAATAAACACACAATATTAATTTCATTTTATTGTACATTTTAGATTTTACATTGTACATTGATATATTCTTTGCAAAGTAAATAAAACTTTAACCAAGTTGTATTTAAGTAAAGTCATAGGTAGTATCTGAATACACAGATCCACCTGGGGAGGGGCTCGCCGATGGGCAGGTCTCTGTCTCTGGAGACGTGGCGGCTGAAATGTGGCCAAAATCTTGATAGTATTGTGCAGTGGTTTGTTCTTGTTGACGTTCAAGTGTGTGTGCTTTCGAAGAGCATGCCTGCTGGTGGTTTGAATCGATATTATTGGCATTTTGTGGATTTTTGAATTGGTAGGTTTGGGGATTTGGGTACTGATGCGTTTGGGGCTGTTGTGGTTGAAAGCTGTTAATTGCGCTGAATTGATTGGAATAAGATTGTGATGGGGGAAACTGTTGATACTCCGGGAAAGAATAGTTGTTATTGGGATAGTAGGAAGGTGTTTGCGGTGGAAATACTTGGGGTCGAGGTTGAGCAGTGTTTTGGCGTTTGTTGTTTATTTTAGAAATTACTTCCAAAACACCCATTTGGAATTCAAGAATTTCACTGTCACCGAACTTGTTCAAATGAGGCAAAAGTCCTTGAATAAACGAAATATGAGGACTAGGTGCTGGTTCTTCTAACGCTTTCATCATTTTTAGCTCAACCTCGTCAGGCCGGCGACGTCTTTTATATTCTTGCGGTTTAGGATTGGGGTTCTCACAGATCGTCTCTTTGCGGGGTAGTGGGGCTTCGAGTGGATTATAAACATCTTTGTTTTCATTGTCGTCTGTTCTATCTTCCAAACTTTCTACAACTTCCCTCGACTGGATCAATTTATTTAAAAATTGCATTTGGTCAGCGTAGACGTATTTTTTAATTTTGGCGGCACCAGCTCCACTCTTCTTAGACTCTTTTAGCTTTCTCTTCGACTTCGTGAATGCATCCCGAAGATTGCCCCATCTCTTTGTTACTTCTTTTCCTGTAACAATTAAATCTAAATAGTATTTTGAATTGTAAACCTCTTCATAAGGCACCAATGAAGGATTTATATATGGAATTTCTTTACTCATTGTGGTATGGGCTAACAATGCATATAATTTTTATGAAAAATTCTGTCTACGAGGCCGATTTTGGCATTATTTATTGAATAGACTACATAATGCTACTAAGCCTTCTTTTTCAGATATCTTGCGAGTGGGTGCACCTTTACGGACCTACACGATTCCTTCAAAGTTGGGATTTCTACTGCAAGGAAAATAGTAAAAGAAGTATGCCAAGCCATCTGGTTAGTAATCAGTGTATAACTGAACTCTCTAAAAATTATCTTGCAAACTTTGCTTCTGATTTTGAAAAAAATGCGAACTTTCCACATTGCATAGGCGCGGTCGATGGGAAGCACATTCGCATAACTTGTCCGATAAGAAGTGGTTCCATGTTTTTTAATTACAAAGACTATTACTCTGTAGTATTAATGGCAGTAGCTGATTCAAAATATCGTTATATTTATGTTAGTGTTGGAAGCTTTGGCAAAGATTGCGATCCCTCTATTTTCAAGCAATCTACTCTTTGGCAATCGATACTGACAAACGCATTACAATTACCTGAAGAAAAATGCCTGCCGGGGACAGAATCTCCTAAAGTTCCTTACTACTTTGTTGGAGACGAAGCGTTTGGTCTTCACACTCATTTAATGCGGCCTACGGTGGATCACATCTAACGGTTGAAAGAGAGTATTTAATTATCGTTTGTGTGGGGCTCGGCGTTATGTCGAGTGTGCTTTGGGATATTAAGCACAAATGGCGCATCTTCCACAGGCCTATAAACGTTGAACCGGATTTTGCAGTTGACATTGTAAAGCGTGCATTGTTCTGCACAATTTTGTTCGTGACCGGGACGGTTATTTGCCAGAAGATACACAACAATAACTGTTTGGAAGATTTGTAAGAGAGCCAACAGCACGGGTGGTCTACAAGCTAACAATGTTCGAAAAATATTAACTAAATATTTTGTAACAAAATCGGAGCAGTTCCCTCAGTGTTGCCAATGTGAGGGAATTTTCCCGACTGGCGGGATATTTAACCACCGCATGGAATTTTTTCGGGAATGATCATGTTGGGGGAAATTTGGGGAATTTTTCACATTTTATTCGTGAAATGGGACAAATACTTATAAAATAAAATATAAAATGCTTATGTACCTTTGATGAATATTAAGTACAGTTTTTAATTATTAATTACAACATTTTTAACTGCTCTGTGATAATGGTCGCTTGTTCTTGTACGAGACCTACTCTGTGGTAATCGAAAATAAACAGCAGTTTAGCCACAGCCACAAACACGCGGAACGAAAGGCAGCGCCGCGCCACGCCAGCGCGTAACACTTTACCACAAGTTAGGTTAACGTTTGTTTATGATTGTGTTGTTCTTTTATTGTTTAAAATGGAGAGGTGGCTGATTAAGGTAATTTTTAAAGATGTTTGTTATCTACAATTCGTTTTAATCATTGTGTTTAGAAATCTACTGCTAGTGAGTGTAACACTGTAGAAAGGAATGATCCTGATGAAAACGAGGAGGAGGGTTCCAGTTCCATCGAAATGGACTTGGATTCCATGGTAAGTTGCAATTTGTGATAAAATCTATTGCTTTGCTATACATGGTTATTAAAATTCATTTTAATAGGACAACCACGAGCTGACTAGTGAAGAGGAATCGTTCTCGAACGTTGAAAAGCCTTCCAAAAAGAAACGAGAAAAAGGAATGTATGTGAATAAATTTTGTGAATCATGGCTTAGCGTACCACAATTTCAAAACTGGCTGAAGAAATCTAGAAGAACAGACAAGAGTGGACATGACTTGTGTTACTGCGTTTTATGTAAAACGGAAATAATGTGCCACAAAACTGGAATATTACGCCACAGCTTGTCCAAAAAGCACAATTTGAACATGAAACAAGTATCCACAAATACTAAAATCCCAAATTTATATAAAATCTCGCCAACAGACGACAATGTCAGAAATGCTGAATTAAAATTATCTGCTTTGTTAGCCACCAATAATTTATCTTTTTCACTAATGGATACCTTAGCTCCATTGTGCAAAAATATCTTTCCGGACTCTGAGATAGCACAAAAACTATCGCTTAAAAGGACGAAAGCTACTGCCTTAATCACAAACAGTTTGGGAAAGTTTTTTTTTGAGGATCTGTACTCTATTCTTCAAATTCCTGGCACATTTTTTTCTATTATCATGGATGAGACGACAGATATTGGAGTAAAAAAACAGTGTGCGTTTACTGTAATTTATTGTGATCCAAATAGTGGCAAAATTGTGACAAAGTTTTTTGACATGATAGAAATTAGTTCAGGTAAAGCGGAAGATCTGTATAGATCACTTAAAGAAGTAATTGTAAGCAAAAATATTCCTCTTACAAATCTTGTTGGGTTTTCTTCAGATACAACCAATGTCATGGTTGGACATAATAATTCAGTTTTTTCATTTTTAAAAGCAGAATTAAAAAACATTGTTTGTGTAAAATGTTCTTGTCATATGATTCATTTAAGTGCATCAAAAGCATGTTTGAAACTTCCACGTTCAGTGGAAGATTTACTTAGAAATTTAGGGTCTCATTTTAATAGAAGCCACTTGCGACAAGAAAGATTTCGAGAATTTCAAGAGTTTTTTAAGACAGATATTCATAAAATACTGTCACATGCTACTACTAGATGGTTGTCTATGAAACAATGTACTGATAGAGTACTGGAACAGTATGATCCACTTAAGGCTTATTTGAGAGAATTAACTTTCACAGATCCTTCAATAAGTAACGATGACATGTTGAAAACCATCGAAAATCATTTTACTAAAATATATTTAGAATTTATGTCGTATACTTTAGAATTGTTAAATGGGTTTAATCTAATGTTTCAATCAGAAGCGCCCCTATTGCATAAATTAAAACCTCAAGTAGAGAGCCTATTAAAATCACTGTGCAGTAATTTTATAGATGTTAAGTACATTAGAAAACAAGGTTCCGTTTTGAAATTAAACCATACTGATCCCACCAATTTCGTTCCATTAGATCAGCTGTACCTTGGTATTCAAGCATCTGAAAGCATCCAGAATTTAAAGAACGATCCTAATGTAGCACGAGAAGACATTGAAAGGTTTTTTAAAAGTTGCTTAAATTTTTATATTGAGGTTGTAACTGATATAAAAACTCGATTTGATTTTAGTGATCCTGTGTTTGAAATAATTAAAATTGTTGATCCAGGGTTTGCATATGGATTTGAAGTAAAATCACTAAATTTTGTAGTTAAAAGATTTCCATTTTTAAATGATTTTATAGATATTCAAGAATTGGATAATGAATGGAAAGAACATGCTTTGTTGGACTTACATAAATTAGGTATTAATATTTCATATGATGCACAGGAATATTGGCAAAAAATATTTGCCTTAAAAAACGCTGCGAATATTGAGCTTTTTAGTAACTTAAAGACAGTTATTAATTTCCTCTTAGTTTTACCGTTTTCAAATGCTTCTGTGGAAAGAATATTCAGCGATTTAAAAAACATAAAAACTGACCATAGAAACAAATTAAATACGGCCACTATTAACGCTCTAATAGCAACAAAACAAGGAATTACTAATGTTGTAGAATTTAAGGTAGATAAAACTATGTTGAAATCGAACATTTGGAAAGAAAAATAAAAAGTTCTCTGGTTGTCTTGTTTTTTCTTTGTATACGAAATCTTATATCATAGTGTTTGATATACAAGATGTTCGTTGAAGAGATCGTATATATACACAGAGTGGTATATTAAATGTACGAAAAACTTCATTTATATACGTACCCATAGGCACTTCAGTATTTAGTATCCTTCAAAGGTCACACTTGCGGGTTGGAAGAGAGAAAATAATGAATAACCGCATTTTTCTTTTGGGGCGGGAAAAATTGGGAATTTTTTGTATGGATAGTTGGATTTCTGCATTTTTATGATTGGCAACACTG
>NW_022170249.1:1373544-1442450 GCF_008802855.1 Photinus pyralis
AGCTTTGCAAATATTTAGAGTTTAAGGGGTTAATCTACCCTACACTAGTAAAAACATAAAAAAATTCGTAGAGGGTGGAAAAAAATGTGTAACAAATTCATACTTAACTTAATATTAGATACTAATATAAGAAGTGCTATGAACCTATAGCTTTGCAAATATTTAGAGTTTAAGGGGTTAATCTACCCTACACTAGTAAAAACATTAAAAAATTCGTAGAGGGTGGAAAAAAATTTGTAACAAGTTCATACTTAAATTAACATTAGATACTAATATAAGAAGTGGTATGAACGTATAGCTTTGCAAATATTTAGAGTTTAAGGGGTTAATCCACCCTACACTAGTAAAAACATAAAAAAATTCGTAGAGGGTAGAAAAAAATTTGTAACAAGTTTATACTTAAATTAACATTAGATACTAATATAAGAAGAGCTATGAACGTATAGCTTTGCAAATATTTAGAGTTGAAGGGGTTAATCCACCCTACATTAGTAAAAACATTAAAAAATTCGTAGAGGGTGGAAAAAAATTTGTAACAAGTTCATACTTAAATTAATATTAGATACTAATATAAGAAGTGCTATGAACGTATAGCTTTGCAAATATTTAGAGTTTAAGGGGTTAATCTACCCTACACTAGTAAAAACATAAAAAATTCGTAGAGGGTGGAAAAAAATTTGTAACAAGTTCATACTTAAATTAATATTAGATACTAATAAAAGAAGTGGTATGAACGTATAGCTTTGCAAATATTTAGAGTTGAAGGGGTTAATCCACCCTACATTAGTAAAAACATTAAAAAATTCGTAGAGGGTGGAAAAAAATTTGTAACAAGTTCATACTTAAATTAACATTAGATACTAATATAAGAAGTGCTATGAACGTATAGCTTTGCAAATATTTAGAGTTTAAGGGTTACTCTACCCTAAATTAGAAAAACATAAAAACCGTAGAGGGTAGAAAATTGAATTTTCATATGGAAATGTGTAGATTTAACAATTATCGCATCAACATAGTAATCCTTGCTTGAATAACGTTCTCGAAGTTTTGATTATTCCAAATATACTCGTCGCTGTTCTGATGACTGTGGCGTTTTATTTGCGGAAGTCCTTGATCGACGTGCATTTCTTGAACGAAATTTTCTTACATTATAAAGAAGGCATTGTACAATAAACTCGTCGGTTTTGCTGATACAGTTTTCATTTGTAAAAATGCTTTTCATCTGTACTTCGTTAGTTATTGGACACATTTGTACGAGTCCGCGTTGTATGTGCTTTGCTGTGTTTATTTCTTGTTAAGAATTTCCTATTAGTGCCTAAGTTTCAATAATTGTAAAATGGGGCGCGGAAGGCCAAAAAGCATTTTATTTTCTAATAACGACGTCTTAAAATTTTGTAAAGAAAGAAATGTTTCTACGGACGAATTGCTTAAGTGCAGTGTAGTGCGCCAACATGATTCATTGTTAGGACATTTCTGTGAATTTTTGCACAAAAATAATACCTACAAGAACCGACTGATTATTTATATGCAACTAAAAAGACAATGTTTGAATTTAGAAGCTAATTCCGAAAATTTATTAGAGCAAAAATTAGAATATGTAACGACGTATGTAACGACACCTATAGCGACACCTACCCCCACGCAGGTATAACCCTAATCCAAACAAGTATGGACCACTATCTCCAATAACCCTCGCGATACCAACACCCACGCAGACGGGGGCGCCACACGAAATACCAACACGTGAAGTACCAGTCAGCACAAAATAAGCCTACCCCGGAACAATCCATCATCAACGAAGAAGCAATCGCATCCTTCATAGGAACGTTAGCTCAAGTAGTTCGCGCTCAGTGTTGTTACGGTGTCCTTTGTGAACCTATCTCGAACCGGCTCTGCAAGCACGCCTAGTAGAACCACCGGACGGAGACGATAACTTTATAGTGCGGTGTGAAATTAATGACTCTTTTTGATTCTTGTATATATATATATGTGTGTGTAAATTGTACCTATAAGGACAATTATACGCTTGTACATATAGCTAGTTTCAATCCACGAGAACTTGCACGCATCAAATATAAAAATTTTGTAAATAGTAATGATGAAGACATTTTTACGAAAGTGGAAATATTCGCAACCATAAGCAACATAAAAGAGGAATTGCAAGCAAATGAAGACATCGGCGTTCCAGAAAAATGCATCGATTACTTAGGTGATGGCGAAAGTGATCAAGTAGAACTTCAAAAAGTACACAGGAGTAACAAATGGTCCAATGCAGAAAGTTCTATGGTATCTACATTTACTGTTAATGAAGACGAAATTGCAAAAGAAACACTACCCACGAACAAGACCACTGTTAATGAAGAACCAAATGCAAAAACCGTTACCGATAAATTTATGCTAATGGAAACGCTGCAAATTCCAATAAAAGAAGAAATAGATTTAATTACAAATTCCGAGTTACGGCATAAAGTTCTCAAAAAAGAATTTGAAAACAAACTAATTACTTGCGTACTTGTCTTCAAAGGTTGGAGATTAAATTTAAAAAAATCATGTGAATATAGTAGTGTATTAATCGAATATATAAAATGCAAACACCTTAACTGCCGCTTTTATAAAGTGAGTTATGTTTTTGGCAAAAGTGTTTTAAATGTGAATATATTTTTTAAAGGGCCTCTCAATAGTGTACATGTAGGGCAACGTGCGTACCAATTGAGAGGTTTGGAGAGAAAAGAAATGAAAAAAAAGTTATTACGTTCGTTGCCAAACACGGAAAGAACAAAAGCCGTTCACGATGCTGAAGAGGATTTGTTAATGGATGGAAACTGGCAAGGAATTCGATCCTTGTCGGTTTATCAAAAAGCAAAGTCCGAAGCACTTTCTGAAGAGGATATGCATCCAAATCCTTTTATAGATTTGCTATTAAAATCTTTATCTGAATATACAGATGAAAAATATATACAATACCCTTCTGGAAGGACATTAGTGCATTTATATTCCAAACGGCAAATTAAAGTGCTTTTCAAGAAAGGTGCAAAACTAGACGCATATTTTGACGCAACAGGTTCCGTGGTTCGTCCCAACAAATGGGAAACGGAACAAAGGGTTTTATATTATGCTTTAATAGTGAATATTAATGGCCAAATAGTTCCAGTGGCGGAAATGATATCATCAAGGCATGATGCGGCCACCATTACAAGTTTTCTGGTACAATTTAAATACTTTGTAGAAGTGAAGTGTAGAAAATGTTGGCCCATATTTCGAGTAATTGTTTTAGATTGGAGTATGACATTGTTTACTTATTTAAAAATTTGTTTTACATTTGTAACAAACATTTACAGTGATAATAAATTTGAAAAAATAATAATAATTAAGTCTTGTTGTGCTCATTTTATAAAAATGGTGTCTAATAAAATTGAGAGTGTCATAAAAAACAAAACAGTCAAAAATACATTACTTAATGCAGTGGCAGTATTGTGCATTAGTACCTCTTTAGAAGAACTGACGTACAATTTTGAAAACGTGGCAATTCTGTTATTGTGCCCCATACACAACGACGAGGTGAAAAGCGCCCTTGAACACCTATATTCTGTAGAAGGTGAAGATCTCCACAATTATATCCTTAACCATCGCATGTTTATGGATGATTTTATCATAAAGCATTTTAATGAGGAACAAGTTCGTGGTGAATATGTTGAGTCTCCATTTTTTATTTATTTTTTTAAAATCTATGAAGAAATTTTAACAAAAGTTAGCAAAATCAATGTTGATCTCGATAAAGACGATTTAAAAAACCCATATAAATCAAGTGACTTGTGCCTATATCTTTTAAAAAGAATTATGCCGTTTGCCCCATTATGGAGCGATATTTTAAATATAGGACGATATAGTAACGCCAATGTGGAATGCTGGTTTAAAATATTAAAAAAGGAAGTTTTGGAAAATCAAACCAATATGAGAGTAGGGCGCTTTATTCACTTTTTAAAACAAAAGATTGACGCTCAATTAAAGAAGATTGAGTTTGATATCGGAGTTGTGCCCATGAAGGAGCGCTTAGAAGAACCTTTAGACACGACCACAGATCTTGACAATCCATCTGTTAAAGAAGAGTGGAGAAAAAGAAAGAACGAGAAAGGATACTTTTATGGCACGTATAAAAAGAAGATACGCACAGTAGAGAAAATTGTTGCAAACAGGGCAACCGTCGTGGATGCATCATTAAAAGCATTTCAACAAGAGCAGACAGACAATAGAACCTTAAAAAATGGATTAATTTTAAATGCTGAATATTATTTGAATAATAGCCGTAACAAAAAGGAATTTGTTTTCGGAAAATACAAAAAAAAACAAACTATAACCCTACACAGTTCGGATGTAGATTCTTTAATTTCAGTGTTAAACATCGTAGATAATATTCCCGATGGAGCAGCACGATGGCTAACAGATTATTGCATCGATGCCGCTGCTTGTGCCTTAACAAATAATATTAAATCAGTGTATTATATTGACACTGTTTCTACTTACATATTATTTAATCAAAAACCGCGCAATTTAAATAAATTTGACCCGTATAATAAAAACTTGGATGGTGTAAAGTACCTACATTCTGATGCCTTATAATGACCGACAAATTCATTGGATTTTAGTTTTATTAGACATAGATAAAAAAGTGTATATATCTTAAATCCCAGTGCAACGTATGCTGTGGAGCAAAACCATATTTTAGAAAAAGTGAAAGATTTTTTAAGTGTTAGAGATAGGTTAAATAAAGTTTATAAATTTAATATGCGTAAATGGAACATTGTAAATACACCGAAACTTCCACAACAACAAGATGGTGTAAACTGTGGTGTATATGTGATTTACTATATACAATTGTTAACACGTCAATGTGACATTAATAAAATAAGTAGCGATTTATATTTTGATTCTGAGAGTTATAGACTAAGCATTCAACGTCTTTTACTGATTACGTCGGAGAATATGTGTTATAGATGTGTAGCTTGTGGACTAGAAAGTGAGGATAATACTCGTATTCAGTGTAACTC
This sequence comes from Photinus pyralis, assembly GCF_008802855.1. Classification (NCBI taxonomy): domain Eukaryota; kingdom Metazoa; phylum Arthropoda; class Insecta; order Coleoptera; family Lampyridae; genus Photinus; species Photinus pyralis. The sequence continues at coordinate 1,378,590 of NW_022170249.1, forward strand.
ATTTAAGCGGTGGCTGCATATTAAAAATTGTAGTAATACCAATATTGCATTGACAGACATTGATAGCAGTTTCAGTTTCAACTGTCAGTACTGCATGACTAATGATTTAAATCCATTTCGTTCAGCAATTTGTGAAAAAACTATTTCTTGGCAAGACATTGAATATCGTTTATTTATAAATCAATATATACCTGATTTAAAAATCATTTACAGTACAAGAGACGTTAATGAAGAGTGCGTTAGATACAGATCAAGTGCAGATCCGCTTTACTTCACAACATTTTTTCAATTACACGATGCTGTGACAATAGCCAACTTAATTCACTCTATATGCTCCAAATTGACGACAAGAAGTTCATATAGTGTTTGTCTTACTAGCTCAAATATGTTATTTAATTATTAATAAGACTTACGGAATTACGGAAGATCAAGGCGGCGTTGTAGCAAAATATTGTGAACTTCATGGAATTGAAAATCCACACAATTTAGACTATCCTATTCCTTATACGTTCGAAGAAGTTTACCTTCAGGTACAAACATTTTGAGTGACTTGAGAGACGCATTCATATTTTAGATTTTTTAGTTTTTAAAATATAGAATTCGAAAAACATCACCCATTAATGTTAACCCCTTAACAACCCTGTAGGTTTACGAAAATTCTTTGGTCTAAGTTGCTCTAATTATTTTTGTGTGTAAAATATTCTTAAAATCGTTTCAACCGGTTTTTGCGTAATCGTTATTTTATTATTGCATTATTTTTTATTTATTGTTGATCTTAAGATCAAACGAGCTTACCTAAGTGAAGTTCGATCTTGATTATATACAGCCCTTCGCCCGAAATGATCAAACTGTAGTACTTCCTACTTGCTACACGCTTACCACACTTAAAAGCAAGAAAAAAAAAAAGTCCCTATAAATGATCCCCAAACTGCAACCAGCTTGGTAACAAAACCGTCATTTCTTTTTAAAGCACAAGACGAGTAGAACCTCTGGTCCGCAACCAAGAAATGAAATCAGGGTCTATTAAGAGGGAGGGCGGGAGTGATCATTTCGGGCGAAGGGCTGTATATAATCAAGATCGAACTTCACTTAGGTAAGCTCGTTTGATCTTAAGATTATATCACGCCCTTCGCCCTCTATGATCAAACTGTCGACGTTTAAAGCAGGTTGCGACACTACAATAGAGAGAAAAATATCGCTTTATTTTAAATCTATTAAAATAAGGACAGATTAATCATAGTAAAAACTAAAACAACATATTGTCTTAAGATGATAAATGAAACTACATTTTAAATATATAACTAATAAGACTAATCACTTTTCGAAAACACAGTTTCAGCAAAGATTCCTTTTGATTGCAGAGGTCGATTATAGAATAAGGCAAACATCTGCGAAGTCTCTGTCCAACCCGCAGTTCTTCTAATAATGTCTATACTTAAGCCCTTACGGTTGGCTGCAGAATGCAGATGTACTCGCATGCCGTGTAGAGTAAGCTGAATAATTTTTATCGACCCCGCATTCCAGTAAGGTGTCCTTTAACCACCTGCTTATAGTTTGAACGGAAACAGAATGAAACGGTTTTTTAAAAGAAATAAACAAACTTCCTGTAGTTGGAGATGCGCGATATTCTCTAGTCCTACTTAAATATGAGTCAAGACAACTTGCTACGCACAACTGAGGTTTATCTTTGAAATAAGGAACAAAAAGAACAGGTTGAGTGCGTTGCCGACCCGAAGTTTTAATTCGATCCGAGATTTTTATTTCAAAAGCGTTAGATTTTTTAATAATATTGTCAATCTTGATCAAAGAAAGGGTTTGAATGCGATGACCAGTTGACAAGGCCAAAAGCATTACATTTCTGGGAAAAAATTCTGAAATTTAATTTTTATTTTTGGTCAACGATCTTCAAATACTTCGGGATACGGAACATTCCAAACCGGCGATTCCAAGCCGGCAATGCACGAACCGGCGACGTGCCAAGCCGGCGCTCGGTCATGCCGGCGTGTGTCAAGGCGGCATATGAGCGCTTGTTCAGTCGATGCGATCTGCAAATTATGTAACATCCACATTTTGAATGCATGGATGGCCATAATATGAACATGTCGATGGAATTCTCAGATTATTTTAGGTGGGGTACTGGAGGGTTTGTTAGCACTTTAACTATGATTTTCAAAGTGGTCAAACAAGAGAAATCAGATTAACTAAGTACATATAACTGTTCTGTCGGCATTGGCATTGATCGTAACTTTTAATAGATAGGTACTATGCGTTTTATTAATCCAATCCACACAAAGGAATGCATCCGGTTGAACGAGCGCCGGCAAGGCATAGCGCCGGTTTAACTGAACGCCGGTTTGGCATAGCGCCGGCTAGTCGTCGCCGGTTTGGCCATTGCCGGTTAGGGAATCGCCGGTTCATAGTGTACCATTCGGGATACATTTTTGTTTCACGAATATTTTAATTACATTTTTCATACCACCATGGACTTTATTATATTAACACCTTACTTGATTATCGGCCGGTCGTGCTGATGCAAGTTATGAAGCACTAAGAGGCACTAACGAAGCACTAACGATTAGTACCTGTCCGGTCGTTAGTGCTTTCAACGAGGGTAGGAAGTCAGCACTACATAAGGAGGGGTCGTTTTCTCGGAAACGGCCGGTCGTGCTGATGCAAGTTATGAAGCACTAAGAGGCACTAACGAAGCACTAACGATCGGTACTTGTCCGGTCGTTAGTGCTCTCAACGAGGGTAGGAAGTCAGCACTACATAAGGGAGGGTCGTTTTCTCGGAAATGGCCGGTCGTGCTGATAGCAAGTTATGAAGCACTAAGAGGCACTAACGAAGCACTAACGATCGGTACTTGTCCGGTCGTTAGTGCTCTCAACGAGGGTAGGAAGACAGCACTACATAAGGGAGGGTCGTTTTCTCGGAAACGGCCGGTCGTGCTGATGCAAGTTATGAAGCACTAAGAGGCACTAACGAAGCACTAACGATCAGTACTTGTCCGGTCGTTAGTGCTTTTAACGAGGGTAGGAAGTCAGCACTACATAAGGGGGGGTCGTTTTCTCGGAAACGGCCGGTCGTGCTGATGCAAGTTATGAAGCACTAAGAGGCACTAACGAAGCACTAACAATGTGATCATGTACCGTCGTTAGTGCTTTCAATGACCGTGCTAACTTCACGGACCTCGATTTAGCACACTAGTTACAAAATTCGCAAATGTTACTTTTAGGCAAAACTAATATTTGCGAATGGAAATATTTAAAATGCATCACTGACTTTCCCAAAGAGTTCTCTTCTTAACCTCGTCAACAATATTCTTCGTAAGCATAAAATACTACCAAAGCAAAAAATTGTGCACACGTGCATATGCACAGCCACACAAACATATATAGCAAGTTTCGCAAAATCGTTCATTAGAGTGTCAATGTCCAATTGTTACATTAATTCTGAAGCACAGAACAGAGACCTGACTTCTGTGTAATTTTACACGAAATTTAATGTTAGCGTAATATGAGATGTTTATGGAATTATGAATCTGGTATCTCTAAACATCGTATAGTGTCAGAAATATCAATACGAACATTTGTCAATTTAAGCGCCATGTCATTACGATTAGCAAATCAAATGCAATACAATTCGAATTTTAACCATTGTTAAAGCAAAAAATATTTAAAACCGGCGGCGCGGCGCCTGATATATCCGTTGCACCATGAACACGACCTTGCCCTTAAGGACGGCTCCCTGAGTTCACTTTCCATTACAATTTCCACCGATCTACCACAACAAGCTCGAAGTAAGATAAATTTGTAAGATGGGATACGCACGTAAACAAAAATTAAAAAAATTTAAAATGAAACTATGATATTTGATCCATACAAGAAACAATGGGTCTTTATACAACTGTGAGTGGTATTTAATCATAACATGAAATTGGGTCTGCTACACATTGTAGTGTTAGTTAAATATGGGGTTGGTACTGGTGACTGTCAACGAGAACAGTTGATAACTTCGTGCGAGTCTTAAGTGTAATGTCGTTGTCTGTCATGTGTAGGAAATGACTCTTATAATAATAATCATAATTGCTGTATGCATTTATTATTAAAGTCCATTTTAATAAATTCCTGCAGTTGTTAATGTAACCGATCGATCCCTTATATGACACAACATATCTGGCGACGAGGCTTTGAACCTGAAGCGTGAACATAAAGCGTCGTTTGTGACCGTGAAACCTAAAACAAAATGGCTCTTATTGGTACAATCCTTCTCTTATATATATGGTACAATCGAACCGTTTGCACCTGGAACTTCGGATATCGAAGCATACATAGAAAGAATGGATCTGCTATTTATCTGTAATATAGTCGAAGAAGATAAAAAGGTTCCGTTGTTTCTAACTTTAATAGGAACGGAAACATACTCGATTTTAAAAGACCTGGTATCACCAGATAACCCCAAGAGTAAAAGCTACAGTCAGTTAAAGGAAGCGCTAACTACACATTTTAGTGCAAAAAAGATTGTCATAGCAGAGAGGTTTCGTTTCTATCGGTGTAGTCAGGGGGTGAATGGGTCTGTGGGGGAATTTGTCCGAAAGTTGAAGAAACTTGCACGGGATTGCCAATTTGGAACATTTTTAAGTGAAGCTTTGCGTGACCGATTTGTATGCGGGTTATTAAAGGAGAACATTCAAACGAAATTGTTGTCGGAGAGTGACCTTACGTTCGAGAAAGCATGCAGTACAGCACTCTCCATGGAAACTGCATCTGAGCAAACAAAAAGTCTACAACCAGCTGATGTCAACAAAGTTATGAAAAAACAGCAGTTCAAAACGTCAAAAGTTTATCCAACTCACGAAAGTCAAGGTGATCGTGAGAACTTCAAGTTCAGCAAAAAGGAAAACTACAAGCCATGCTTTCGTTGTAATCGAAAACATAACCCAAGTACGTGTCCGGCAGCTAATTGGGATTGCTTCCTATGTCATAGGAAGCTAGCCCAAGTAACACGAGAAATACTTTTATGCCACCATAGCCAAAAATTAGCTGTGAAAACGTTTTCGCAGTACCTTAATCGCTGAATATTGGCAAGCTGCAATGTAGCTTTACTATTTGGCTGTAGCAGCGCTACTAAAGTTCCAACTGTTGGAAAATAAGCTTGGAATTCCATTTGGCAGTTATTTGGTCATCACATCGCTTAGAAAGCAACAGATTTTGCCATGTGACAGTCATTTAAGTGCGCTGCATTTTAGCTTAAATTTTAGGTGGGACAGCGCTACCTTAACCTCATAAGAAAGCGAATTCGCTTGAAATTCTGTTTGGTTGAGATTTGGCAGTTAGGTTAGTCATTTCAGCCGCGAATTCTGGCATTCTGGATTAAAAAAGCAGCTGATTTGTGTTTATAAGTATATAAGCGATTCTTATAGGTGTTATTATTAGTTATGGGGAAGTTCAAACTCTCAAGTGCTAATTTTCAAAAATTGAAAAATTTCAAATTAAGTGGAACCTATTATAGACACATTAAAAAGTCGGTGAAGTCGGACTTTACAACTATCAATGCTACGAAAGAGTACGAAATAAACATTTAAGACATTTAACATTTAAGTGAAACCAATGATATACAAATCCCTAATCAGGTGTGTGATTTTACATTTAAACCAATATTCTACTTTAAACCTTTACCTATACACTTACAGAAACTGCCTCTTTCCTTATTACCAGTTGATGAAACAATCGATTCATCAAACAGTGACGATCAAGAATGCGTTGAAGAAAGTTATTTACGAAATAACAGTGACTCGCAAGATGAAGATGTAATAACTTACAATTTCAATGAAAAGTTACGACAATGGGCCATTTCATTTAATATCTCTCATGTTGCCATTACAGCATTGTTAACGATGTTACATGTACTTAAATTACCTAACCTACCAAAATCATCAAGAACACTTTTACAAACCCCCAGAGAAACAACAATTGCGAAAATGGGCAATGGCCATTATTGGCATAATATGGACTCGAAAAGGGAATTGTTAACTTACTACCTAAGATTGATAGTGCAACTAATTTAGAATTAAGTTTCAATATTGATGGGTTACCAATATACAACAGTACAAAAATGGAATTTTGGCCCATTTTGTGTTTAATAAACAATATGCGAAACTTGCATCCATTCGTAGTGGGCATTTATTGTGGTACCACCAAACCACCCAGTGTTCAGGGTTATTTAACACCATTTGTAGAAGAAATAAAACCTCTTTTAAAGAATGGGATTTTCATTAATGGAATAAAATGCAGTTTAAAGGTGAGATGCTTCATTTGCGACACTCCAGCTCGTTCATTTGCAAAAGGTAAGGATACTAAGGTATAGGAAATAGCAGAATTTAAATTTTAATTGCAGGTGTTGTGAATTTCAATGCATATAACAGATGCACAAGATGTACGGTCATTGGAGAATACAATCATGAATCTCATCGTATGAGTTTTCCGCGCATTGATTTGAACGTAATTTGGCTCAAACACTTAAATTATGATTAAAAACACTACTATTAATAAACAAAAACAACGCTTCGCTTAACACTCGCGAGTTCAGAACTATTCGTCATGTTACAGATTAGCGCAGATGGATATTTCGATGCACGCAATTTGGTATGTTTCTATAGACGGTAAAGGCAGGAGTTCGAATCCGACCACCTCCAGAGAATCGCTACTAAAAAAAGTATGTGTAGGTGAAAACGATGGCGGTATGAAACGCGCTAATAAAAAAAATGTGTATGGTAGGAACAAATAGGATCCGCAGAAACACCAATAATGAATTAATTTTATTTTTTTTTCCTTTTTAATAAAAACAGATTTAGGCTGCAGTTTGGTCACAGTGTTGGCTGTCGTGACGTTATGACAGCGCATAATTTTAACTGACGTTAACGTTAACGATGCGCTTTTGCTGCTCGACATTCTAACCACCACTGCCAATCCAAATGGCTGAGGTGACGTCTTAGCAGCTTGATTATGACTCGCCATTTTGGCAGTAGGTACGTCTTCACATCGCTGCTACATTTCTTTCGCAGAAACTGCGCCAAACTATTTGGCTGCGAGTATAGCTGCAAATACGTACTGATGGCCATTATACAGCACGTTGTGTTACTTGGGAGGGGCACACCTCAACAGTATGCCGTGCAAAGAAGAGCAGGTGGGTCAGTCAAGTCGAAGAGATGGAGTCCGAACATCAAGGGGGGCGTGGACGTGCTAGAATTAAACCAAGTTACAGCTGTAGGAGAAGAAAACGGCGACCTGCAAGGGGTTCATTCCTTAACGGCGGAAATGAATACAGTTCGCAGTCTCGCAATCAGTCACGTATCAAACAAAAAGTCGGTACCTGTCCTATGTAAAGTCTATGTAAATAATAATCCAATAGTTATGGAAATAGACACAGGGGCAGCTGTAAGTATTTGTTGTCAACAATACTTTAGTTGTAATTTTAGCTCGGAGCGAATAAGAGGTACAGACATTAAAATGCAAGATGTCGGGAAACGAGATCAAGAGTGTAGGACAAATGAATGTAAGAGTGTCGTTGAGTGCTACTGGTCCAAGTCATATGTTGTCGTTGATTGTATCTAGAACGAAAAATAGTTCCTTCCCGCTCATGGGTCGGAATTGGCTTGATGTAATATTACCGTCATGGCGAAGTGCCTTTAGTCCTTATTCAAGGAACTTTGACACCAGTATATGTTCTATTACGGGGAACGATATTGTCTCAGATTTAAAAAAGCAATTTCCCAAAGTCTTTTCCGAAAACAAAGTCAATGGCATAACTGGTATCAAGGCTCGTTTAGTTCTAAAAGATGATGCGAGTATGGTTTATCACAAAGCATATACAGTGCCATACAAAATGAAAGAGTTGATAGAAAGTAAGTTAAAGACCATGATTAAAGATGGTATTCTAATTCCGGTAACACACGCAGATATTGCTAGTCCCATAGTGTGTGTTCCAAAACAAAATGGTGGTATTCGAATATGTGTAGATTTTAAGAAAACCCTTAACCCTGTCCTGAGAACCGATTACTACCCTCTCCCTACCTTGGATGAAATCTGTCATAATATCAAGAATGGTAAAGTTTTCACAATTCTAGATCTGTCGGAGGCGTATTTGCAATTACCTGTCGAAGAGCAAAGTCAAGAGCTCTTAACTATCAACACCCATATGGGCTTAATGAGATTCACTAGACTTCCATATGGCGTCTCAAGTGCTCCTGCAATTTTTCAGTCTACCATGGAAAGGGTCCTAGAAGGTCTTAAGGTAGGAATTTATATTGATCCCAGTCAACATTGTAACGTAACCGATTCATAAATATAATAGTTAACTAGGTGGTTCGTTATGTATCTAGTAACTTAAATGTTACATGCAAGTAACACAAAACGCCTAGCACTGTTATGTAACGGTGTAACGTAACGAATACGTCACGCTATGTAACATACATGTATATATATGTTACATGAACGTAATAAGTAACACAACGGAATGTCACAACAAATAACCCAGTTATGTATCGTATATAGGTACAAACATACATTACATTAGAGTAATATGTAATGCAACTGAAGGTTTAAGCAAATATGTAACATATATGTAACATTACGTTGCATGGGGGTTGTATATGTAACGCAACTGAAGGTTACAGTAAATATGGTAGTTACATAACAAATATGTATATCTTAGTATACATGAGAGCCTTATGTAACGCAAACGAAGGCTACAGTAATGTAAAAATAACTAAATGCAGCAGTGAAAAAATAAAGATATATTCTTATAAAATAAAACAAAATAACAATTCCTAAAAATGTAGAATATTATCACAATAGATACATTTCAAATATTCATTAATAATATATAATAAAATTATTGATTTTGGAGAGGTTTTTCTCTTGACTGTCTCAGCGTGCTTAAGCGTAACCACTCACCCACCGTCAATTCAATGGCACTTTCGCTAGTGTCGGGGAAAGTTTGCCGAACGGCATCTGGATAAAAGAAAGTTCTATAAGGCAAACTGCGTTCCCACCAAAACAGTTTTCATTATGTAAAAATAGTGCATCAATTCCAAATGCTTGAACGGAAAATGATTCGTTTTCCCAAGAAGGGAACAGCTAATCCCCAAACAAAAAAAGGTGGAATATAAATTTATACTTACACAAACACTGAACCAAAACAACACCGACTTATTTCAATATAGCGTCAAAAAGAACTTTATCTTTCGCTTGAAGTTGACTGTTGAGGTTATGTGTCCCGCAGCCGTTAACCTTTACTTTTCACTAGAGGTATATGCGTACTTCTTTTCAGATATACTTCACCTAACGAAATAGGTAATATGAATTAATTGTATTAGAAAATAACGGTTTAACATCAAAAAGAAACAAGTTTTTACCTCTTCCCACAAAAAACCGTAGATAAACACCACAAAAATTCCGTTCATCAACCGCATTCGCGTGTCACATAGGAGATAGTAATGGCGTCTCACGACAGTACGAGACTGCGCAAAAGGTGGTGTACCTATTTTATGGATAAGAAAAGAAATTTTGTATTAACAACCTTGATGTACCTTCATATTCCATTATAGCTCATCATTAGAATGTCCACTTTGAGACTTTGACTTCCCTAAGACCCTAACAGTGCTTCAAGCGGTTTGGGCCAATTTCAACCACTATGTTACATATCATTTCGGTTACAATTGTAACATAACTTTGATACCTTCTAGAACCCTGTCAGTTATATAAGTGATTATTACGTGTTTGGTATAGAACATTCCAACTTCTATGTTACATCTCATTTCGATTACAATTGTAACATAACTTTGTTACCTTCTAGAGCCCTTTCAGTTATGTAAGTGATTTTTACGTGTTTGGTATAGAACATTCCAACTTCTATGTTACATATCATTTCGATTACAATTGTAACATAACTTTGTTACCTTCTAGAGCCCTTTCAGTTATGTAAGTGATTATTACGTGTTTGGTATAGAACATTCCAACTTCTATGTTACATATCATTTCGATTACAATTGTAACATAACTTTGTTACCTTCTAGAGCCCTTTCAGTTATGTAAGTGATTTTTACGTGTTTGGTATAGAACATTCCAACTTCTATGTTACATATCATTTCGATTACAATTGTAACATAACTTTGTTACCTTCTAGAGCCCTTTCAGTTATGTAAGTGATTATTACGTGTTTGGTATAGAACATTCCAACTTCTATGTTACATATCATTTCGATTACAATTGTAACATAACTTTGTTACCTTCTAGAGCCCTTTCAGTTATGTAAGTGATTATTACGTGTTTGGTATAGAACATTCCAACTTCTATGTTACATATCATTTCGATTACAATTGTAACATAACTTTGTTACCTTCTAGAGCCCTTTCAGTTATGTAAGTGATTATTACGTGTTTGGTATAGAACATTCCAACCTCTATGTTACATATCATTTCAGTTACAATTGTTACATATCTTTGTTACCTTTTAGAGCCCTTTCAGTTACATATCATTTCAGTTACAACTGTAACATATCAATGTTACTTATTAGAGCTCTTTCAGTTATGTAACTGAGAGTTACGTGTTGACTGGGATGATGTAATTATAAGTGGACGTAACTTTACCGAGTGTTACACAAAAGTCAAAGAAGTATTATCTCGTTTCGAAAAGCATAATATTAGAATAAATAAGGACAAAAGTATATTTTTTAAACCAGAAGTGGAATTCTTGGGATATAAATTAGTTGAAGGAGGCCTTCAGCCACTACAATCTAAAGTGACAGAAATTAAAAACGCACCTGTTCCAAGAGATGTTACGCAATTAAGGTCATATGTGGGATTATTAAATTTTTATAGTAAATTTATCCCAATGCTTTCAACTATTCTACATCCACTTTATGGATTGTTAAGAAAAGACGTGGTGTTCTGTTGGAATGATGAATGTCAAACAGCTTTTGATAAATCAAAAGAATTGTTGGGGCATTGTTTTACCTTAACTCATTACAACCCGGATAACGAAATCATCATTACCACAGATGCATCCGCATATGGATTAGGTGCCGTTCTAAGTCAAAAGGTAAATAATGAAGTAAAACCTGTTATGTACGCATCCTGTACATTAAGCGCAGCAGAGAAGAATTATTCTCAAGTGGAGAAGGAGGCACTGGGTATAGTATTCGCTATCAAAAAATTTCATAAATTTATATTTGGACACAAATTTACATTGATCACAGATCATGAACCTCTAAAAACAATTTTTGGCAGCAAGAAAAGTATACCAACTCTGTCACATTCACGATTACAAAGATGGGCTATCATATTGTCGGGATATGAATACAACATCATTTATAAAAAGGGATCAGAAGTGGCAAATGCAGATGGATTTAGTAGACTACCATTAAAACTAAATTCGGGAGTCCAAGAAGTTTTATCATTCACAAACATGGAGGAGCTACCCGTTACAGCTGAAGTAGTAAGGTCCGAAACTGGAAAAGACTTAAACCTGATAAAAGTTCGGCAGTACGTCAAGGAAGGATGGCCACAACAATGTCCAAATGAAACATTAAAACCATATTTTAGTAGAAGAATGGAAATCACCATTGACAACGATTGTCTCAGTTGGGGATGTAGGGTGATTATTCCAAAAACCTTACGTGAACATGTGTTGGAGTTATTACACGATCAACATCCAGGAATCGTGCGAATGAAGCTACGAGCAAGAAGCGATATCTGGTGGCCTGGAATAACACAGGATTATTGAAGAGAAAATCAGAAACTGCGAAGAATGTCAAATATATGCCAATAATCGACAAGAAGGAAAAATGTTGCAGTGGCCGTTAGCGACGAACAACTGGCAGAGAGTTCATGCAGATTTTTTCAAATTTGAAGGCATCGAATTCCTGATAATTATCGACAGCAAAACAAGATGGTTAGAGGTATTTATGATGCCACAGGGAACTAATGCAGCGAAAACAATTTCTAAATTTAGAACTGTTTTCTCTTGTTTTGGATTACCAGAAATTCTGATAACCGATAATGGTCCCCCATTTAATAGCAAGGAATTTGAAATTTTTTGTAGATCAAATGGGATCCAACTAAAACACAGCCCGCCATATCATCCACCAAGCAATGGGGCGGTTGAGAAACAAGTCCATACCACTAAAAGGAACCTCCAAAAGCAATTATTCCAAAGTTCAAAATGCACAGAAACCATAACGCTCTAACATAAATTGGATAATTTTTTATTTAATCATCGGAATACTCCAAATTCTGTAACGAAGAGAACACCAGCTGAAATGATGATGGCAAAGAAACCAAGAACCAAAATTACTCTGCTAAAACCCAGTAATCTGGAAAATAAATCTGAAGAGGACTACAGAGAAAGGACAGTAGAATATGAAAATAATCGGCGGATAAATCGAAATTTATTTCTGGAAGGAGAGTACATATGGGCATACGAGGTCAAAGAAAAAAAATGGATCCCTGGGAAAATTATGAAAGCCGTGGGAGAATACACCTACTTGGTGTTGGCGTCAGGACGAGTAAGGTACATGCATGGCGATCATTTGAAAAAGCGCAGCAGAGCAGGAATGGAAAATGAAATCGTTCAAGAAAGCAAGACACCAGAATCTACGAGTTATCTTCCACCTGCTCTTCCACTACCCGAAGTCAGAGATCAGGTCCACATGCCAGAAATGGTGGGACCGCGGGTTGAGGATGAAGTACGGCTTCGTGATGGCCCTTCAACGGGTCCACCACCAGAGGGAAGCACGGAAGCCCAGCCTGTTGTGAGGGATGTTCCATCCCCTTCCCTCCGTAGATCCAAACGAACGGTTATACCACCTAACCGCTTAAATTTGTAAGTATTTTAATATGTTTTTTTTGTAAGTGACGACTTTAAAATAAGAGGGGAGAAATGTAGTGTTAGTTAAATATGGGGTTGGTACTGGTGACTGTCAACGAGAACGGTTGATAACTTCGTGCGAGTCTTAAGTGTAATGTCGTTGTCTATTGTCATGTGTAGGAAATGACTCTTATAATAATAATCATAATTGCTGTATGCATTTATTATTAAAGTCCATTTTAATAAATTCCTGCAGTTGTAACCGATCGATCCCTTATATGACACAACACACATCTAAATATACCATCAATGATACCATTTTTAATTGGGACAAACGATTACATACTTTATGTAAACTGTACAAGCCCACAGAGCAACTCTTGACCTTCCCTAAGGTTTGATGCACTTGCATACATGCTATACCCTAAGTACAATAATTTATCGATTATTCTCAATTCCGAAATATTGCTTACTATATAATCTTCCTTCCCAAGATGCTCCAAAAATTCAACTTTTTATTTGTTTTCAGAATGTTTCAAAAGAGATACATATTTAGATTCATCGATTCGCCCCTATTGCAACTGCTTCCTAATAGCAAATTTCATTATAGGAATTTTTTCTCGATATTGTTTCTAATGTAGTAGTTTTTACTAGTGTAGGGTAGATTAACCCCTTAAACTCTAAATATTTGCAAAGCTATACGTTCATAGCACTTCTTATATTAGTATCTAATATTAATTTAAGTATGAACTTGTTACAAATTTTTTTCCACCCTCTACGAATTTTTTAATGTTTTTACTAATGTAGGGTGGATTAACCCCTTAAACTCTAAATATTTGCAAAGCTATACGTTCATACCACTTCTTTTATTAGTATCTAATATTAAGTTAAGTATGAATTTGTTACAATTTTTTTCCACCCTCTACGAATTTTTTTATGTTTTTACTAGTGTAGGGTAGATTAACCCCTTAAACTCTAAATATTTGCAAAGCTATACGTTCATAGCACTTCTTATATTAGTATCTAATATTAATTTAAGTATGAACTTGTTACAAATTTTTTTCCACCCTCTACGAATTTTTTAATGTTTTTACTAATGTAGGGTGGATTAACCCCTTAAACTCTAAATATTTGCAAAGCTATACGTTCATACCACTTCTTATATTAGTATCTAATATTAATTTAAGTATGAATTTGTTACAAATTTTTTTCCACCCTCTACGAATTTTTTTATGTTTTTACTAGTGTAGGGTAGATTAACCCCTTAAACTCTAAATATTTGCAAAGCTATACGTTCATAGCACTTCTTATATTAGTATCTAATGTTAATTTAAGTATGAACTTGTTACAAATTTTTTTCTACCCTCTACGAATTTTTTAATGTTTTTACTAATGTAGGGTGGATTAACCCCTTCAACTCTAAATATTTGCAAAGCTATACGTTCATACCACTTTATACATATATTAGTATCTAATATTAATTTAAGTATGAACTTGTTACAAATTTTTTTCCACCCTCTACGAATTTTTTAATGTTTTTACTAATGTAGGGTGGATTAACCCCTTAACTCTAAATATTTGCAAAGCTATACGTTCATACCACTTTATATATTAGTATCTAATATTAATTTAAGTATGAACTTGTTACAAATTTTTTTTCCACCCTCTACGAATTTTTTAAGGTTTTTACTAATGTAGGGTGGATTAACCCCTTAAACTCTAAATATTTGCAAAGCTATACGTTCATAGCACTTCTTATATTAGTATCTAATATTAATTTAAGTATGAACTTGTTACAAATTTTTTTCCACCCTCTACGAATTTTTTAATGTTTTTACTAGTGTAGGGTGGATTAACCCCTTAAACTCTAAATATTTGCAAAGCTATACGTTCATACCACTTCTTATATTAGTATCTAATATTAATTTAAGTATGAACTTGTTACAAATTTTTTTCCACCCTCTACGAATTTTTTATGTTTTTACTAGTGTAGGGTAGATTAACCCCTTAAACTCTAAATATTTGCAAAGCTATACGTTCATAGCACTTCTTATATTAGTATCTAATGTTAATTTAAGTATGAACTTGTTACAAATTTTTTTCCACCCTCTACGAATTTTTTAATGTTTTTACTAGTGTAGGGTGGATTAACCCCTTAAACTCTAAATATTTGCAAAGCTATACGTTCATACCACTTCTTATATTAGTATCTAATATTAATTTAAGTATGAACTTGTTACAAATTTTTTTCCACCCTCTACGAATTTTTTTATGTTTTTACTAGTGTAGGGTGGATTAACCCCTTAAACTCTAAATATTTGCAAAGCTATACGTTCATAGCACTTCTTATATTAGTATCTAATGTTAATTTAAGTATAAACTTGTTACAAATTTTTTTCTACCCTCTAAGAATTTTTTAATGTTTTGTTTTTAGTGTAGGGTAGATTATACCTTTATATTTTAAATATTTGCAAAGTTATATCTTTGACAATTGGGTACTAACCCTTTAACCCTATTTTTTTTAGTAATAAATTATAATTTCGAAGTATTTATATGGTCCACTGTAAAAATTCGTTTCTCATTTCTGAAGCTGATGCTAACTTCAACGACGTATTAGGGAAACGTAGGACCCAGGATAATTAATAATTCATAATGTTTCTAAGAATTTTAAATGTACTACTTGTGATTATGAAACAAATTATAAATTTGATCTTAACAAACACCTTTTAAAAAGTAAAGTTTTGAAGGATTTTAAATGTGGTATTTGTGATTATGTAATCTATTAATGCTTGTGGGTTCTGGTTTTCTCAGACTAATTCGCGGATTCCGTCTCAAGAAACCATCCAGCCAGTCTCTGCCGGCAAGTCTTTTTTGTTCGGAGAATGGATGCTTCAAATTCTTCTTTGATGCATAGTCAAAGGCGCAACGCTTGATTTCTTCTGGTGTTAAACCAAAAAAAAGTTTTGAAAGTCTAATAACGGTCATTGCTAATTCTTCTTCTTTCTCCTTAGAAAACACTGGTCTTCTTCCAAAGGTAGGGGCTGCAACATTTCCAATTGCTAATCTTCCTTGTAATGTGCTGCGTGGGATTGAAAATGCCCGAGAAACTTCTCGAACTTTTCTTCCGGCAATCACAGCACTTACAGCATTATACATATCTTGGGCAGTCCATTGTCCTTTACTGGAAGTCCTTCCGTATTTACAAGGCATCTGTAGAGTTCACGATTTTAACAATCGTACGATTAAATGAATCGGGGTAATCACGGCCGGCCGGCATTTCCCGCAACGATGTGGCCGTTATTGCCCCATATATACACTACAGTCAAGATTATGGTGCTGTGGTGTGAAAACTTAATAGACCATCGTATAGCTACTTTAAAGACGTTTACAACAGTGTATAATTCATTATGTTAATATAAGTTTATCATAATGTTACTTACCTAATCAATAACAAAATAAAAAGCAAAAGATCGGCAGGACCTGACGACTTTCCTTGTTTTTTGGTTCGTATAATCTCTCACGTAATTGTGAGGCCCTTAACATTTTTAATTAGGTAATTTATCCTTTTTAAGTGGCGCGTTTCCAGAAGCCCTTAAACTGGCAAAAATTATCCCAGTTCACAAAAAGGGGAATAAATACACTCCAAACAATTTTAGACCTATCTCTATAACATCCGTCTTCTCAAAAATTTTTGAGTATTGCTTTTTGGATAGACTAGAAAGATTTATTGAAAAATGTAAAACATTGATACCTAACCAGTTTGGCTTTAGACCTAATAAATCCACAACTGATGCAATTCTTTTCTTCTACGATACAGTGCTTCAGTCGATAGGGAAAAAAGAACTGCCTATTGGGATATACTGCGATATCACGAAAGCATTTGACTGTGTCAACCATAATCTACTGTTACAGAAATTGTCTTGCTACGGCGTCAGAGGCACTGCCCTGAATTGGCTGGAAAAGTTTCTAAAAAATCGAACGCAGTAGGTATGTCTCATTGCGACATAGTAATAAGGGATACACTACTAACATTAATTCAGACATCATAAAGCTAAACGTGGATACACCCACACTCCGATGATGAATCGCGTTGAGGATATATATTTTTTTTATTTTCTTTACCTTTCCGTCTTTGCAATGCCGTGTTTCTGTTTTCTCTTTCTATTCTTGCTTTTTTTAATTTGATCTCCTGCTTCTTTTTTTCTTTTGCTTGCTTATCTTTTTCCCTTTTCTCCAACTCTCTTTTCACCGGAGTACTTGATATGTGTAGCGAAGGCAATTTTGCCCTTTGTTTTCTAACTTTCGGTGCAGCACTTGGCATGGGTGGTAAACCTATCGGTTCTTTTGTAGGGGTTCTTTCCCATACACGAGGAGTGTCCGTTTCTTCGCTAATAATACGAGAAGGTCCAGCTACAGGGCTAATGGCTCGAACAGGAGAAGAAGCTTCCTTGGTTCTCAACCTTGGCATTGAACTGTTATCGATCACATTTTGGCATGGTTCATTTTCTTCTTGTCCTTTCGCAATTTTAGCAGTTTCTTCGCGTACTTGTGCATGTTTAGTAGATGGATCTGGTTTTTCTGTAACAAGGGAGGGCTCAAAATCACTGTCATTAAATATCTGGGAGTTCAGTGGTGTTAGGTTTGATGTGGAAATTAGCCAGGAAGCAATAACTCGGTTAATTACATTTATATATTGAAAAGGAACATTGAGAAAAAGAACTTAATACAAAACACAAGGTACAGCTAAAACGACATTCACACACTCCTACCTTAGTTTTCTAACTCAATGCTCCTACCTTACATGTGCAGTGTTGCCACTACTACTTAATTGCTATAGGTTTGTAAACTAAAATGTGTATACTAACAAGTGGAAGTAGTCCTGTGGATTTAAAGGCTCTCTCAGCATTACGAGTTGTAGCTACTGTGCTGTAGGCCACGTTGAACATACCAGCAACATCTTTAATTCCAATGGTTTGTCCTGGATGTTCCATCAAAAAATCATTGCAGGCACGACTGTATGCTGTTTTGAACGGACCGTAGAAACCAACATCAAGTGGCTGCATACGATGGCTTGTATGTGGCGGAAATCCTAGGATAGTAATGTAATTTTCGCGGCACATGTTTACAGCCTGCAATGTTACGTGCGACGAATGATTGTCCATGAGTAGGAGGATTTGGTTAGAATTGCTCGGCCTAACATGTTTTACAAAATGTTCTAACCATTGGACAACTGTTTCAGATTTCATCCAGCCTGACTCATTGCAAGCGGCTCCTGATCCAGTTGGGGCGTTAGCCAAAAAGTGCGACTGCATACGTACACGTGGATAAATAAAGAAAGAGGGCACGTAGTGGCCGGTTGCATTGAAGCAGCACGCAACACTGACGTTCACGCCCCGTTCGCCCGAAGAGACTTTTACAACTCGGCGGTTTCCAGTTGGGCTCAGTACATTTGGTGTCTTGGTGGGTACTGTTGAGCAACCAGTTTCATCTATGTTGTAGATCTGTTGAGGTTCAAATTTCTTGTTTGCAAGGATTTCTTTATAGAGATCGAAGAATGATTCGACGTTATTTTTGTAACATAATGTACAAGTTAGGTACATGCGCCACTACCGGACGTCAACCTACAGACGACATCGGTTCAATCAATAATGGGTACGGTCGGAAATTTACTTCAAAAAGTATCAGTAATTAAAGTAATGCAATCGCAGTAAAGCGGTTATTTATTAAATTTTACTCAAAATACTGAAGATGCTGTAATAATTTTCGACCGCTTGTTTTGCAATTATATGCTTTTGACAACTGATACCTACTTAACCTCAATTATTCTCTATTGTGTATATTGCCTTATTGCCACAATGGATTCTGAAAGTATAGTTCCTTTAATTGTTAATAATATTTTGAGTATTTTGGACGATTCAAGTTCTGATGATGATGAATTTCTAGTATTAACACATTTGATGAATGTGAGTGATTCCACTCGTTTAACGAGAATTGAACATTATGTGGAAAATGTGGTTCATTTATATTCAGATGATCAATTCCAATCACATTTTAGGTAGGTATGGAGTTATATAGTTAGTTCAAACTGTGTGTTACAAGGGTTCTGGGGTTTCAAATCCCAAGTAAGCCTCTGGTACAGCACGGCTGTCTGTGTTTGTATAGTGGGTCGTTGTTAGCCTACTATACAATAAGAATAAGGTCAATTAAAGTATTAAGTCACTAATTGTAATATTTGTAGAATGCAACGAAAAACATTTGACTTTATTTTGTCTTTAATTGGACCAAAAATTAGTGAAAACGTGGTCAAACCTGGACGACCAAGTGTATCCCCAGAAACACAATTGCTGCTTACGTTGTGGATTCTTGGAACACCTGATTCCTATAGGTGGGTCTACAGTTTCTACTTTTATCTACCTATTTTCAATGACCTTTTAATAGATCTGTATCGGATCGTTTTAATGTCGGAAAAGCAACTGCCGTTATCTCCGTAAGAAGAGTAGTAAAAGCGTTGTATGATCATGTACATACATTTATAAAATGGCCAATAGCAGATGAAATGGAAACAAGTATAAGAGTATTTCGAGCTGTAAAAGGCTTTCCAAATGTTATAGGTGCAATTGATGGCACCCATATTAGCATAACTGCTCCTAAGAATAATGCAGAAGCTTATGTGAATCGAAAAGGGTATCATTCAATGCAATTACAGGTAGGTAGTTATTTTCTGCAGGTACATGCTTGTGTAGTTAGCTGTTAGCTTACTACTTTTATTGTAGGCCGTCTGTAACGAAAATGGAATGTTTATTCATTGTTTCACTGGATATCCGGGAGCTGTCCATGATCAGCGAGTATTCCAAAACTCGGATTTACCAGAATTTTTTAGAAATGACACACAATTTCCAGATGATGTACACATTTTGGGAGACGCAGCATATAAGTTGCATAAGCATCTTATGGTACCATTTAAAGACAATGGTCATTTAACAGACATACAAAAAAATTTTAACATGTGTCACTCATCTACAAGAATGGCAATCGAAAGGGCATTTGGACTTCTCAAAGGCAGAATGCGGAGATTGTTAGATACTCTACCAATGACACGAGAAGATCTTATACCAAAGTACATCATAACGTGTTGCATTCTTCACAATATCTGCCTTTTAAAACAAGACCAATTTCAACCATTAGCTGTAGCTATTTCAAATAATGCAAGTGCTGTGGAAATACTGGCAACACGAGAACCGGATGGTGGAGGAAGAGATGTAGCCATAAGAAAACGGGATGTAATCGCTGCTGAATTACCTATGCAAATTGGTGCATGATTTTTACAAATAACGAGGATACGAATGAAAATAAATTTATTATACATTAATAAAAATAATTAGGTATTAGTATCATTACTTTTTCGAAATGTTATCAACAAGTGTGCGTAATAAACTTAATGCTTCTGTACTTTTCTCCATTCTTTCTTTATGATGCTTTTCTTTATCTTCTCGCAACTTGTTTAAAATGTCCACCAATTTTCTATTCTCTACAAAGCGAAATAAAAAATAAAACATTTAAATTTATGAGTTCATACTTTTTGGTGATTGTTTTTTCTTCCCCTCCGTTTTTGGTGAATTTTTGTTCGCTATTGCACATGTTGCTGAGGTAGAAGGTGTAATTGATGTACTGGTAGAGCTACTACTGGCAGCACTATTTACGCTCGCACTACTACTACTGGCTAAAGAAACTGGTACTAACCATGGTTGAGAAGAAAATATTTCATCCATTGCCTAATTATAATACCATAAATATTTATGTGTATCCATACAAAATACTTACTTCCAAATACGGCCAATCTTTTCTATCATTTCCCGATACTTTATTATGGTCCTTGACCTTTTTATATTGCCTTTTCAAAGTTGCAAGTTTTGTCTTACACTGACTGGCAGTGTACGTATAACCATGTTTAGCCATTAATTCGGCAATACTATTCCAAAAAGCTTTTTGTTTCACCTTCCCCTTCACTAATACATCCTGTTTTTCTCCATACAGGTTTAACAACAAAGTTACTCCTTCAAAGGACCAACGGCATAAATCTAAGTACAAATCTTGTTATAAATATTTCACTTATCAGTGTACTTACCATCAGTAGGGTAAAGACGTATAAGAGTACGCACTTAGTGATTGAAGTGAAATAATGTCCTCATTTTTATGTAGATATATTGATTTAATATGTCTTTGGTAAAAATGAGTGTTTCATAATTTATTATTAGTTATTACCACACTATGTTATTACTTAAATATGAGATAATTAACTTTATTTGTAACTCTGTATATGCGTACTCTTATACATAGACTTGTATAAGAGTACGCATGACAATGCTAAAGAGTACGCATATACTTTTTGAATGTAAAAGTGGTATGAAGAATCAAATATAATGAGAACAAACGTTTATTTAGAGATTATAGAAAAAAGAAACAATAGAAATAGAAAATACAATCAACTTATTCACTCTTCACAGCTGGCACAAACAAAATTTCCTGTTACATAGGTTGTACATGATTCTTCCCACCATTTGTTGCATTCAGAACATTTAATCCAGTCATCTTGAGACTTGGAATATAGTTCCCCACATCCTGGACAGCTCACGTCCTTTTCATCTTTGTCATTGTGTTTTTTCTTTTGCTGTTTTCGTGATGTTCCAGATCCTGAACTACTAACTACTAATTTTCTTTTCATTTTATCTGCTTTCCTTTCTTGTTTAGTTGTTTTTGCTTGAACCAGTTCCTCTAGTTCGTTTTTGAATGGGGTACTGGATAGTATTTCCGATTTCTGAGATCTAGATTTACAACGATTTGGCTTATCTTGTATTTGCGGCAAAGGTAAAATATCTGAAACTGGTATCGATTGATTGAAATAATTTTCTTCCACTCCTTGCAAAGTGTTTGGTATCACCACACCATCTTCACACACTATTTAACTATTGATAATATCTAATGATGGTGTCACGTGCATGACATCGTTGCTGACTGGTGGTGGTGTTATGTCCAATGGAATAGATAATTCGGCCTCCGAAATTTCTTCATTAGGCTGGTTATTTGATAAAACTGTGTTAATTATCACGTTCTGTTCCATAGCTTCGGTGACATTATTTTCATTTGTATTAGAACTGGTAGGAAAATCTGTGACCAAGGACGGTGCAAAATCAAGATCATCAAACTTATCTGGATTGTAGGGATAGATTCCAGTCGCCTTGAATGAATTTTCGGCCTTTTGAATGTTTGCAACGGTAGTGTAAGCAATGTTAAATAGTCCGGCGACTTGAATTTGTGTTATCACCTTCCCGGGATTATTTGTCATCCATTTATCACATTCTCTGCTGTATGAATTTTTCAAAGGGCCAAAGAAGCCAACGTCTAGGGGCTGCATCTTGTGGCTTGCATGGGGAGGTAAAGATAACAAATCTATGTGATTTTCCCTGCAATATTGTATGGCTTGTAAATCGCGATGTGAACTATGGTTATCAAGTATCAAAAGTATTGGATTTTCAGCGCTAGGTTTGGTGCAGTTCTTAAAATGAACCAACCACTGGCAAAATAACTCTGTATTAATAAATCCAGATTCAGACACCATTTTATAGGTACCCGTTGGTGCATTTAAAAAGAGCTCCTCTTTCATTCTTTTCCTGGGGAATATCATTGCTGGAGGAATGTACGTTCCTGTGGCGCTCATACAACATACAGCGGTTACAAGCTGTCCTCGGTCAGCACTCGCCACTTTTCCCACCAGTTTCTTACCTTTGCTACTTAATACCTTAGGTAATTTATTCGGCACTGTTGACAACCCCGTTTCGTCCATGTTGTAAACTGAACTTGCTATGTATTTCCTCTTTTCGTACAAAATTTTAAGATTTTCATAAAATCTGTTCACCTGAACTTTATTGAATCCCATGATTCGACCCATTGCACATTTCTCTGGTTGACGAAGTGATATATTATGCCGGTGACAAAAACCTTTTATCCAAGATGGGCCTGCCATTTTTGTGATTTTGTTGAATCGATGTTGAATGTTATTGACTTGAGCAAACTTAAATGCTGCTATTTGTAGATTCTTCTTAGTAATGCCATAAAATCGCGAATCTAAATCTCGTACCTGCTGTGCCAATTCAATTTCCATATTTTCAGGAATATCACTTCGAAATCGCCCTAACGATTTCGGAATAGTGCCACATTTTAATCGTTTTCGTAGGGTAGCTTCATTTATACCCATTTCTCTAGCTATACTTCTCTTACTACAGCCTTCAGTGATTTTACGCTTTATATCTTCCAAATTTTCCTCTGTAAAAACCAGCTTTCGGTCACTTTTTCTTTTGTATCGGCTCATACTCGTTTACTAGCAAACTAAAAAATAGGAAATTATTAAGACTATTTCGCTATTTAGACAGTAGGAAAGCATAAAAACCTTCTCGTGTATAAGAGTACGCAGTGCGTGCTCTTATGCTTTCAAAACTGCGTACTCTTAGACATACGTCAGAATTTTGGCATTATAAGCAATGTCTCGAAAAAAATAGCCACCCAATTAATTGTAGCTAAGAAAATAGTACGTAAGGTTATTTAGAAGCAAGAAATTGCATTAATCAATCTACAGAGTGAACACTTACCTCCAAAAACACTAAAAACTGACCCCTAGAAACTACAGTGTGAACAAGCGGGAACTTATAATCGCCATATTGTAAAAACAGCTTTGGTAATACAGATATCTGCTTTTGCCTGTATTAGAATGTGCAATTTACAATGGGCCGAGCCGCTCAAAATATCAAATAGATGGGAGTATATATTCAAAATAAAGGTGCGTACTCTTATACACCCGCGTACTCTTATACGCCTTTACCCTATCGTATCCGCTTTGTGGCGAAGTTGGTTCTGTGTAACCTTCAGTGGGATTATCGTGCACAGCAGCCTCGACATCAGCAGCTGAATCCGTGTGATCTTCCGTGGCATTATTGTGCATTCCATTAATTACAGCATGTTGCAATAAAGTAGATGCAAATGCCATGTCTACAAGTTAGAGAAATATTAGTAAGTCAAAGTAACATAATTATTGTATATATAATTGATATGAATACATAACAATTGTAGGTAATTAGGTATGCATCTTTTTTGGTTTACATACTAACATACCTTGTGTTGCCCTTGCATGATCTTCAACACTCAGCATTAGTTTATATTGTTTTTTGTGTTCGACGTCTACTAAAACTAATTCTCGCGTCTCCATGTCCATATTTCAGAAAAATTCACACTATTTTACTTTCACAAAAATATAACCTCAAAACGTGTTTACATTTACTTCGTTTACACCAGAAGTGATTTCTTGCGAGGTAACTTACGTGTACCTGAGTATGTACCAGTATGCTGGAAGTTACCTATTACATCACCGTTAATGACGTAATTGGTTGTATGGAAGTAAGATCACCTGAAAATCGAAAGTTAGGCATAACATAACCTTGTTTTGTTTCTGTGTTTTTGTTGTAATTTTTACTTGTACCTATGTGACATAGGCTATGTCGATATTAAGTAATAATAGTATGTGGATGAATGCATTATTAGAAGAGTTTTGTATAGATGATACTTTGACCACAAGTGTGCACATAGTAATGCATTTTCTATTAAAAGCCGTTCCTGAGTGGACCAAATTTATTGTATTGCAAAAGCAAAGGAAATGCCATTTTCGTATGCCACTTTGTTATGAGGAATGGATAACAAACTATCTTGATACCGATTTTTTTATTCATTTTCGAATGATAAAGTCAACATATTTCAAATTGACCACTGCAATTGGAAAAGAATTAACAGTAAAAAAATACAGAGGAGGGTTTGAAATAATACCTCTAAAGAAAGAAATCCTAATCACTCTCTGGTACCTTGCCAAAGGAGAAACGTTAGTGTCGATCAGTGATAGATTTAATGTTAGCGTGTCAAAAGCTTTCTATATTACCATGAAAATTATTAAAGTTATCTGCTCTCTTATGCCTATTTATATTAAGTGGCCTAATGCGGAAGATTGCGAACAAATTGCAAATGATTTTCAACAGCGTTGTAATTATCCAGGTAAGGACATTTTTAAACCGCACAGCAATCAGCGTAATATGTTGTTCCTAGATGTGATTGGTGCTATTGACGGTTGCCACATAACTTGTAAAATACCCAAGGAGCAGCATGACAGTTATCAGGATCGCAAGTTTTGCCATTCCATTACCCTTCAAGGAGTGTGTATTTCCTCCAGATTATTTACTAATATTTCTGTTGGTTATCCAGGATCTGTGCATGATGCACGAGTAAGATAGTTTATGCAAACCTACAATCATGCTGTTAATAGTTTTGTAGATACTTAGAGAATCGGACTTGGGAAAAATCTGTGAAACTAACTGTTTCAATCTGTTTTACGGTAGATACCACTTGGTGGGAGATTCCGCATATCCATTAAGGTCATGGTTAATAACTCCGTATAGGTAGACACAAATACAAATAATTGCACATAGGTATTTATTGTTGTGGTTTAGGAACACTGGAATTATGCCGCTGCAACGGAAACACAACTACGCACATAGTGTGACACGGGTTGTAATCGAAAATACTTTCGGCATGTTGAAAGGCCGTTGGAGGATTTTAAATTTTGTTAATGTATATACCATTGAAAAGGCTATTGATATTATAACCGCATGTTGTATACTGCATAATTTTTGCTTGTTAACTTGTGATATATATGAAGTAGATGTCACATCAAGTGAACATGATAGTTGTGATACTTATATTGGCCGTAGAGATCGTGAAGGGGCTAGAAAACGCGATTTGATATCACAAACTCTTTAATTCCTTTGTAAAAAAATTATAAATACTGATTTTGCTTGAATAGATATACATATAAAAATATAAACAATTTTTTAATCATCATCATCGCTATCACTAGAATGTCTTCTTCTTTTTCTTGTAGTTTTTTTAACCATTGATTCAAATAACGAAACTATTGTGGCTTTATGGGCATTTTGCTGCTCTAACAATTTATTCTGTGTAGTCATGAGGTTTTCTAATACCTTAAATTGGGAAGTTTGCATATCAATGTTTTCCTTATGCATCGTCAATAATGTTTGTATGACATCTGCTTTGGGTGGTTTTACCGATTTACGTATATTTTGGAAATGAGAATCTAGGTGTGGTGTATGGGATCTTGATAATGGGGTAGAGGATTCGAGTAGATGGGAAGATGATGTGGGTGTCTGTGATCGGGAGGAAGATGACGTGGGGGTGAGTGGTTGCTGGGAAGTTGTTGCACATGGCTGTGGTTGATGGATTACATTTAATTCATCTTGAGTATCTGCTAATTGCAGTGAATCCTTAATATGCCCTAATGTTATTTTGTGTTTATCACCCAAAATGTTATGTAATAGGTCATAATGAGGTGGTGGTTCCCGTGCTTCACCTCCTGTTGTTTTTACATGTTTTATAAAATTTATGTACATTTTGGTCAAATTCTGAAATTTTTGATAGCATTTTTTCCCTCCTTCTTTAGGATTTAGGGGAAATCCAGCACTACCTAGAAGCTCTGCAATTTTCCCCCATATAGACATTTTTACAGTTTTTTTGTCCGCAAATAAAGTTTGAAATTTTGCAGAGTTCCTTAGTTCCAACATGTATTCTGTAGCACGCCTATCAAGGTCGGTCGGTTTCCCTCTACTGCTCCAGATTTCTTGGTCGGTTTCAGCAGCTGCGACTGCGGTTTCAATAGTTTCAGGAGTTTCATCTGTAAACATTATGGTATAATTGAATTCATTCCGATAGCTTTAATATACTAAAAACTATAATTATTTTGCCTTAAGGGTCCCATATACGATACGATTGATCTGTAGAAACAGTGACATATCCTTTTAGATTGATCGTAACAACGGTTCACTCCTTATATGGAGTTTTGTAAGTATATTATAATGCTTATCGTAATGGATAAACGTCTACATACCAGAAATTCGAGAGATATCTATGTCGGCAATTGAAGTGCCTTTGCATACACCGAATTGTTCTAAAAATCCTTCCTCTATTGCCCTTGATATGTACTCTAGCACAAAATTGGCATCTACAAACAAAATGTGTTTATTTCTGTTATGTGTGGTTTTAGTAAGTATTATACGAACACATGCCTTTTGAGGTTCACTGATATAAGCAATTAACCTACCTGTTTTTAGTGCTGTTGCAACCACCCCACTATCCGAAAATGTTACAATTTCATTGTTAATTAAGAACTTCACCTCCACTAAAGTATCATCATCTTCTAGACTATTATCCATTATACCTATAAGTAATCTAGAATATAAAGTAACTATCAACCAAGAACTAATGTAAACTCACTACTCACATGTAAACATAAATAAAAGAACCAACCTCACAAATTGAGGTTAGAAAGTTAACTTTACTATTGCTTACTCCAGGTTGAAGGTAGGTAAGGGCATGTTACTTGGTTAGTGGTTACTCTAGCATACTACAGTATGACGTGACGTCATTAGTTACTCGCCAGAAATTGAAAGCGGTCTTACTGAAGGTTACTTTTCTCGCCAGAAATCGCCTCAGGTATTTTTCAGAAGTAAAGTGAGTAAACTGCAGTAAATCTCGCGCATGCGTGCATTCAAGTAGGATGTTATTTTCAGTAATATAGCAGTAAATTTATAACCGCAGATTTGTGTATTTTTAGTAAATGTAGCACTTGAAGTAAATTTCCGACCGTACCCAATAAAGATGTTTAATAGAATTACCTTTATTATAATTTCAGCAGCCTAAGCTCCGAATATAACATGGTGTCAGGTGTAAACCGTAAGAAATATTAAAAAGTAAGAAAGAAGGCATCTAATAATAACAAGTAGTAAAGTACTGAAAATTTAATAAGAAGAAAAGTAAGGTTAAGCACGTGAAAATGGAATCGTCTTTCAAGCCACCTCCGAATTTGGTGTTTGACCAACAATTAAACAAGAATTTTGAGATGTTTAAGAATGCTTTTGATATATACATGGAAGCATCAGGTTTAAGTACTGCCGAAGAAAAAAGAAAAATTGCGATATTTCTCAATGTAGCGAGAGAAGAAGCACAAGAAGTATACACAACGCTAGGTCTCACTAATGAACAAAAGGCAAAGTATGATGAAGTAATTAAAGCTTTTCAAGAGTACTGTAAACCGAGAAATAATGAAACGTATGATAGGTTTAAATTCTTCTCGAGGAACAAGAATACGGAAGAAACATACGACAGTTTCATAAAAGACTTGAAAGTTTTAGCGAAGCCCTGTAATTTTGGAGATCAGGAGGACTCACTAATACGGGACAGATTGATTTTAGGTATCACTGATGTAGTGCTGCAGGAGAGGTTACTACGGCAAACAAAACTAACTTTGAAGGATGCGGAGCAGCACTGCAGGCTCACCGAAGTTACCAGAAGGCAAGTTGAAGGCCTAAAAGAAGAGCATGCCAAGGTAGACATCATAAGAAAAGGAAAGAGAGATCAACTCGCAGCAACAGGTGGCAAGACAACAAAAACACCAGGTAATACGTATGATTGTCGTAAATGTGGGAGAAATCATCAAATAGCACAATGCTTTGCGTATGGACAAACGTGTCACAATTGTAATGGACTGAATCATTTTGCAATTGGGTGTAAATTTAAAAATTGGAATAAGAATAAGTTTATGCATGGAAAGAATGTTAGTAGTAAGAAAAACAAAATCAATAATTTAGAAGTAGCGGGTGTAGAGGACGATGATGATGATGACGATTGTTATATTGATTTAATTAGTTTAGATAAAATAGGGTGTGAAAGTAGCATTAAGCTATGGAAGGAAAATGTAACAATTAACGGTATTAAAATTTCTTTCAAATTAGACACGGGCGCACAGTGCAATGTGTTGCCTTTAAAATGGTTAGAGAAAGTACAAAAACAAAAAGAGTTAAAAGAAATAAATCAGACAATAATAACATATGGTAATAATAGAATAAAAGTAAAAGGATATGTAATTTTGAATTGCAAGTTAAGGAATACAGAGTATAAATTAAAATTTATTGTGGTAGATGTAGAAAGTGATCCAATTTTGGGATTAAATGCATGTGTAAAACTAAATTTAGTTGCAAGGCTTGATTCTGTCAGTCAGTTAAAAGAAAATGGGAGTAATGGAAGGGACCCAAAAGAAAAGTTAAAATTTGCATTTATAAATGAAAATAAAAATTTGTTTGAAGGTTTAGGTAAAATACCCATGGAACATAGAATTAAATTAAAAAATAATTATGTGCCATTTGTAAGCGTTTGTAGAAGGGTGCCAGACTCGCTAAAAGAAAAATTAAAAACGACTTTAGAGGAGCTGGTACAAAAAGGTATCATAGAAAAAGTAGAAGGTCCGTCTGAGTGGGTGAATAATATTGTAATCATAGAAAAACCAAATGGAAAGTTGCGGATTTGTTTGGATCCACAACAGTTAAATAAAAATATTTGTTTAGAACAATATCCTATACCCACTATTGACGAAATTGGAGTAAAATTAAAAAACAAAAGGGTTTTCAGTGTAGTAGACATGAAAGATGGATTCTATCAAATACCAATTGATAAGGAAAGCAGTAATTTATGCACGTTCATTAGCCCATTTGGTAAATTTAAATTTTTGAGGTTACCATTTGGATTATCAATAAGCCCTGAGGTATTTCAAAAAATTAATGAAAAAATTTTTCAAAATCTTGGAATAGGAATTTATTTTGATGACTGCATAATTGCTGGTAGGGATGAAAAAGAACATGATGAGTTAATGAACAAGTTTATAGAACGGGCAAAACAGTACAACATTAAATTTAATCCTGATAAATTACAATATAAGGTCAGTAAAGTCAAGTATTTAGGGCAGGAGTTTTCTCATGAAGGTGTAAAACCAGACCCTGATTATATTGAAGCGATCACATGTTTAAGTGAGCCGTCAAATAAGAAGGATTTATTAAAGATATTAGGTATGGTAAATTATTTGAGTAAATTTGTACCCAAACTATCAGAACTTTGTGGTCCTCTAAGAAAATTAATAAAAAATGATGTTGAGTTCATATGGGGTAATGAACAGAGAGAAACATTTAACAAATTAAAATTGAGCATTATTAATATTCCAACACTTAAAATATTTGATTCAAAGGAACCCATAGTAGTACAAACAGATGCAAGTCAGTATGGCATGGGTGGTGCTTTGTTGCAGGGAGGTAAACCA
This sequence comes from Photinus pyralis, assembly GCF_008802855.1. Taxonomy (NCBI): domain Eukaryota; kingdom Metazoa; phylum Arthropoda; class Insecta; order Coleoptera; family Lampyridae; genus Photinus; species Photinus pyralis. The sequence goes on from NW_022170249.1 coordinate 1,408,707, forward strand.
GTAGCATTCTGTTCTAGAAGTCTAACCGAAACTGAGACAAGATATGCTCAAATAGAAAAAGAGTATTTGGCCATTTGTTATAGTTTAAATAAATTTCATCAATTTATTTATGGAAAGCGAATAACAGTAAATTCAGATCACAAACCTTTAGTTGCAATACAGGAAAAAGATATAAATAAAATAACATCTAGATTGCAAAGAATGAGACTAAAAACACTAAAATATAATTTCAAAATAGAATACTTACCAGGAAAACAAATGTTTATTGCAGATCTATTGTCTAGATTTTATATAAATAAGAATACGATGGATGATCCTGAAATGTTAGAAGTAGTTCATTGTGTTGAAATGGAATTACCAATCTCAAGAGATAGGTTAGAGGAGATTATAAACAAAACAGAAACTGATCATACATTAAAAATAGTCAAGCAATTTTGTGAAAGTGGGTGGCCAAACCACAAAAGTCAATTTAACAATGCAGAGTTGAAACATTATTTTAAAATTAAAAATGAGTTAGTAACCAAAAATGGTATTATTTTCTATAATAATAAACTAGTTGTTCCAGAATCCTTAAGAAAATATATGTTACAACAACTGCACAAGGTTCATTTTGGGATAGAAAAAACAAAAAGGCGGGGTAGGAAACTTTTCTATTGGCCTAGACTTTCGTCAGACATAGAAAATTTTGTAACTAACTGTGGAGTTTGTAAAAAGTTTAGTAGGGCAAACGTTAAAGAGCCACTAATCCCTCATGAAGCTCCAGAATTACCTTTTGAAAAAGTAGGCTCAGATATATTAGAATTTAATCGAAATTCATATTTAGTGGTAGTTGACTATTATAGCAAGTGGATCGAACTGAAAAAATTAAATAACAAAACTGTTAAGGAAGTCATTACCAAACTGAAAGAAATTTTCTCTACCTTTGGAGTTCCATCCAAATTTGTATCAGATAATAATCCATATAATAGTTTAGAGTTTAAAAAATTTGCAAAAGAAATCAATATGGAACTAAGTTTTGCTAGTCCGAGGTATCCAAAATCTAATGGACTTGCAGAAAAAGCTGTAGGAATATGCAAAAACATGTTAAAAAAATGTGAAGAAACAAACTCTGAAATTTTTGGTCATCTGCTGGAGTATAGGGCAACCCCACTGTCTGGTTTAGATGAGTCGCCAGCAGAATTATTGAATAGCAGAATGTTACGTACAACATTACCAATTACTAAAACTCAATTAAAACCTAAAGTAGTTAACATAAATACAGAGGCAGTAAAGCAAAGACAAAAGAAAGCAAAGTTGTACTATGATCGGAATGCAAAAGCTCGTCCCGAGTTTAAAAACAATGAGCATGTCTATATAAAGAATGATCAAAATTCAAATTGGAGAACTGGAAAAATTATTAGTAAAGGTAGCACTCCCAGGTCATATGTAGTGTGCGATGAAAAAGGGTCAGTACTAAAACGAAATTCATGGTTTTTGAAAAAAGCGGGCACAGCTTCAATAACAAATCGAAGGTCAACTATTGATAGTAACATTGACATAGATGAGACAAACAGTACAGAGCAGGGTAGTGATAAGGTAGAAAATAGCGTAGATGATAAGGTAGAAAATAGTGTAGCTGTAGATGGTAAGGTGGAAAATCAAAGTGAAGGTGACAATAGTGATGGTGGAAGTGATAAATGCAAAAATCGTGAGGTAAACTCGGAACCAAGTACAAAACGATTAAAAAGAGAAATCAAAATGCCTATTAGATATAAGGATTATGTATAGGTTAAGTAAATTAGCATTAGTTTAAATTTGTAATCGAAGTTATCTTGTTGAAAGGGAGATGTAACATAATGTACAAGTTAGGTACATGCGCCACTACCGGACGTCAACCTACAGACGACATCGGTTCAATCAATAATAAAGATGTTTAATAGAATTACCTTTATTATAATTTCAGCAGCCTAAGCTCCGAATATAACAATTTTTGTTAAAGGCAGCCAACCTGGCAGCAGTACTTCGGGTTTACATAGTGAAAAATTAAATTTTGTCATGAAGGCTTGAACAAAATCTTTTCCTGCTCTTTTCTTATCTTTATTGAATCTATGTGGAATGTTAAGTGATTCCGCATAATCGAAAGCAATTCGGGCAAACTGTTCCCTAGTAACTCAAAAAGCTCTTCTATCTACATCCTCAACGTATTTTTTAAGATTCAGGAATTGATCTTCAGAAAATGTGGTTTTAAATCGTCCAGCACTTGTAGGGAAATTCTAAAAAAACAACATTTTTACTTAGTTGAGAGAATTATAATTAATTATAAGACCTACGTTATTGGGATAGTTTTGGCATAACGTCTTAAAGTCGCTTCCGGTATGTTAAACCTCTTTGCCGTGGCATTTACTGAATCTCCCTGCTTTACTTTGTTTAAAGCTTCAATCATACATTCGCGAGACCATCCCTGTCTATTTGTTTTCCTGTGATAGGTTTTGCCCATTATCGGTATTTTTGCAACACTATTTAAAAAAAAACAAAGGTAATAGGTATACATTTTACGAAAAAACAAACAAATTCAATTTTTTGGCAATGAGGATAAGATGACGAACATTTCGGGTAAAATGACGAATTCGTCATCTTAGCCGTATTGTTTATTCCGTCATCTTATCCGATGGGTTTTTTTCAGTTATGTCAAAATATATTTGCAATGAACATTAAAAGCGAATTGCGTCATCACTCAACGATATCAGAACACCAAATTCTGCCATTAAAAAAATCCTACAGATATAAGAACTTACCGTTTTCAATTTATACACTATTTAAGTGAATGAAAATATTACAACAACTGCACGAGTTTTTTAAGTAACTGGCATGGCTGACTTGTGAAGCACCCATAATATGGAAGCACCAAACATGCGCGAGTACCACGGGGGTGGGAGGTATCCTAATAGCGCGTAATTCAACTGTAGAAATCGGCGATATCTGGTGGTTGAGCCTTTCAACAAACGATTCGTCATCTTACCCGACTAGCCATCTTACCCTCCCTTCCCCTGCAACAATTTTATCGTTCGACGGAATTGTCTCACATTTGTGTCCCATGTAATACTTAAAGGCCCAGTGAAGCATAAATTGTGACTACATTGAAACTAAAGATAATATTCTTAGAAACGCAACAACAAAAATCCCGTGTCAGTGTCATGTCCCGTTTCCTAGTTACAGGGGTTTAAATATTTACTACGAATGCGGTGACGTCACCGCACCCACACTTACCGGTTATTATACATTTGCAGTTGCGTATTATCTGCCTAACGAGATATTACCACAGATTTAAATATACTACAGATGGATCATGAGATAGGCGATTGTGGAAACGCAACAAACGTTCCAGTTGCTAGCGCACCTATATGAATTTTATTAAATCGAAAGTTTTAGTTTGCGTCTCAGCTTAAAATAATCAGCAGGAGTCTGTATAACGATGGCATAGAAGGTTTTTACTATTGATGGTGCTGAAAAGCAATATGATATGAATTTTTTCTTCGTAATTAAAACAATGGGTCTTTGTATTGTGTGTTTGTGTTCAATTACGACCTTGTGTGGGCGTATCTGTGGCCGTTCTCTCTCCTTTAATTTAAATTAATAAAATCCAAGAACAATTTTTTTCTATAGAATGGTAGTTTCAGTTTCAGCCTGAAAATTAAAATTCTGTAATCAACTACTATCAATCGAAAGTTTTGATATGTCTATACGTTCATTCAAGGCATCGCCAAATGAAATTGAAACCAGGTGTAAAATTCTTGCAGAACAGCTTTTTATAACTACTCGAAAACTTCACTCGTTATCTGTTTGTTTATTTTATCTTAATTTTACTTCCCGCACTTCAGTAAGGGAGGTATTGCAGTGGGGTAAAAAATGACCCCTATCTTTTTTTACGGGAATACATCAAATACATGTTTTGAGGCACCAGGAATTCGAATCAAACAAAATCTCGATGATGTATACCGGGTGATTTATATCAAAGTTGTACTTTTTTAAATAGAACTCATCTATATTATTACATATTTCGATTACTTGGTCGATTTTAGTGTGACTTTATTTACACATGATATCTAAAATGAGTGGCTGAGCGTCATTTTTTAAAAAAATAGATGTCCAGTAAAAATTAAAAACGAAGTTTCCATAAAACTTAGAAGGTCATGACGCTGCAGTATTACTAATTATCACGTGTGCTTACCTACATACGCCGAAAGGTCAAAGTTAAACTTTTTTTGTGCTAAAAGAAATCACTGTCAATTTTCAAAATTTCAATCAAAGATAACTTGATTTTTTTTAATGAAACTACCCAGTTTTTTATTGCATCAAATGTAGGATTTGATTACCTTTCTAACGATATAAGCACGCCGTATTTACCTTTGATACATATTTTTGTAATTCAACCATTTCTAATAATACACAAGGTTTTTCGCTTTTCAAAGCCTCTCAGTAATTAATAGACCGTTAAAAGTTATAAACACCTATTCTAATTATAAAACAGGGAGTTATATTTAAAAAAGTGCAACTTTGATATAAATCACCCTGTATAACAATTGCAATTTCGTTGAAAATATTTTTAGGTTGTAGCCTGAAGAGTCCTTCAATATGCCCCGACAATGAATTTTAAATATTCTTTTCAAATCCTAAGTATTTAGTAATCGCGCTAATATCTCAAAATATATCGAAGTACTTTCTTCACTATTTTGTTCCGCATTATCATGCAGCCTTAGAAATTCATTACTATACCAAGAACAGAATGGTTCCACGTATATATCGTGGAAATTGTAACGTCTACTGCGGTCTCAACTGGGATGCAACATTTTCGATCTCACAGAAATTTGGTATCTGCGTCTCTTTAAGAGAAAAATAACGAAACCAAAATTGTTTTTGAAAATTCGAATTTTAACTGCAATTCTGGACCAGACATAGGCCTACGGTAGTTTTTAGCTCATTTTTTCAAAGTAGGATCGATGTCAAAACTCTAATTGCATCTTCATTTGTTCTTAATAGAAGCCTTTGGCCGGCTGACTGGCTGGTTGGATGGCTGCCTGGCTGGCAGCAAATGAGGGCCTGTAGACAATCGCATGTAGAAAGACGAGGAGTGTACGTGTCCATACGGGGCCGTGTATTAACAACTTTAGGGACGGGGCTACATGATGTGGGGACGGCGACATCTGGGCGCCATCCCCACGCGTGGTTTACTAACGTGGTAATTTTTAGTTTTTCCTATCTTCTTCTACAGTTTTGGCCGAGGTCGAACCCATAATCGCACGTCAGGATACAATTTTACAAGTCGTACGACAAAATCGTATAATGTGAATCTTGAAATATTTGGTTATGGCAACTTGCAAGTCGCAAGAAAAATCGTAATCAAAATCACATAACGTAAATTGTACTTATAAGAATCCCCCATTTACACGCTTCTAACTTGTATTTGAACTTACCACAAACAAAAGTTTCGTCAATAAATTACCAGTGGAACGGAGAAGAAAAAATAACTTTTTGTCTCATAGGCACAGCCAAATTATCCCTTAGAGCCTTGGGCGATTAATTTAACAGCCTCATTTACAGATATGCTTTGTGCCTCGATCTTTAACAGGGCTGCGCGTGTAGAAAAAGCAACCAAATTACAGAGCTAAAATTTTCAAACAATTACTTCAAAATATTCAGACATTGAGATACTCAAAAAGTACCTAGTGTTTTCACATAACAATATTTTGAAAACTCTTTCGAATGCAGACATCAATGCGAGGCACCTTGTTTTAATGTAACCCAACAGTTTTTGATACTTTCTATCAGCGAAGTCGTAGAACTCTTTGAGTATTTTTCAATGCGAACAGTATAAATGTTAAAAAAATAAGTCAATTTTAACAATGGTGAACTCAAATCAACAATCCTTATAAGTTTTGTTTTTATTTCAGGGACGACCTCCATTGCAAAGGCCTTGTTGACACCTTTTACTATTTTTGCCACCAAAATTACTTACAGTTACAGTTGTCTCCACAAAACCCCACAACTTTTGATTTTAAATCATTTAATGTTAATATACTTCCTTACAATATTCAACGATTATATCCGATCTTATGGACATTTCATGCCTTCTTGAGAATACAAAAATGAAATAACAAACAGACAGACAGGTAGACATATCAAGAGCGCCAAAGTGTGAACAGTTTGTTTTTTGAAAGTGAAAGTGTACTAAAAACGGAACTGTCACGTTCAAAACGGGACGTTTGGTCACATCTCACATTCGACTCATATTCGCTAACTTGACTTAAATTCTCAGAGACGCCTATTGTTAGGTACCTATGTTGTTTCTCACAAAGACAGGCCTAACACCTTCTCTGACTAATTAATAAAAACTTCGTCTACGTCATAATTGTGCTTTTAGATCGTCTTATCATTAAAATACTCTTAAAATCTAAATACGAGCACGGAACACGCCAAGCTGTGATCAGAGATGTAGGCATTATAACCTAAGTCGCACAAAATACCGTACCTACTTATAATCAAAAATAAATCAATTATACGGTAAACATCCTGCATAATTACAAATCTTGTTGGTTTGACAGAATAAGGTATAATCAGTCGCCGGTTCGCCCTTCCGAGTTCCCATATAATATAAAGGAATGTGTATCTGTAACTAACATAAACGCATGCTAGCAGAAAAATTGCGAGTGTAAATGGGGAAGGTCAGTTACATACAATACATTTGTTGAGCTCTGTGTAATCGGATACCCCACTTTATCGCAACAGTTCTTGGCTTTCTTATTGCAGTTGTAAACCACGCGCAAGTTATTCATTCTACAGCGCTTCCTTGTGGACGCGGAATAACACTAATTTAGTTTGGATTTAACGCACCAGAGGCTTAAATCCAAATCACCGTTGCCAGAATTTAACATGGCATGATCCATCTGTAGTATATTTAAATCTGTGATATTACGTTGTACCACAGATTATCTGTGTTTATACTAAAATGACACGGTGTTGTGCTTATAAATGTAGAAATTCTACTAATCAAACTGTACACTGAGAAAAATTTCTATTAACAGTAAACAAAAATATATTAGCCACAGTAAGATTTCTGCATTAAATAGGTCTTAAATGAGCCCTCTACTTGCTACTAATAGAGTCATTTTGCTATGATGCACCTATTTGCTGTAAAGACTTATTGCCACTAATAGATGCGTTTATTTGCTTCTACAAAAAGTTTATTTGTGGCAAATAAGGTGATCTATTTGTAGTAAATATATAAACTGCTACTATATTTGCGGTAAATAAGCTACTCATGTATGGGAAATAAACGCTGTATTAACGGCAACTATTTGGTTATTTGCCGTTATTAGATCATTTTGCTGCGATTAATACGGCATCCATTTGTAGTAAATAATATGCTTATTTATGGCAAGTAGACATTCAATTAATGGGCATCCATTTGTAGTAAATAATATGCTTATTTATGGCAAGTAGACATTCAATTAATGGTAGGCATTTTTTAAATTTCCCATTACAATACACATTGCTGCGGTTAATATTGCACCTATTTGTATCTACTAAACTAATTGCTTCTTATGAGAAATAAACACTTCATTAATGATGAGTGTTTTACTATTTCCTGTAATAATATCATTTTGTTCAGGTTAACAAGTGCATCTATTTATAGTAAATACCTTGCTTATTTATACTAATTAGAAGTTTTGTTAAGACCTTGCAGGACCATGATTCTTAATGTGAACAGTTGCAGCATTAAATTAATACAAGTTAAAAGTTAGGTACCTATATTCGTACTATGTATTGCGCTCCTTTGTGATTCTGTTTCAAATAAAAGGTATCGCCTAACAATGTCACTTCCATTGTGATTGGTAAATGAAAATTCAAATTGGGTAAATCTTTTTTATTGCTGACTATAATAAGCAATATTTTACAACAAAAACCTTAACTTTATATAACTTAACTAAAGTATGGTGGTGTGGTGAACGAAGAAAATGTTAATTACAAGTAGATACATTACATCGCTGTGGAGACCCGCAGTGGATGCGGATCGGAACGAGAAAGAAGAGTAGGCGTTTGTCATTAGATAGAGAACTGTCATGGAACTGTCTATGAGTTAAGATGTGTTTGTTGGAGTTGAAATAAAAAGCGTATTTTCAAACAGTGGTGTTTTACTGGGTTATTACATTGGCGACGAGGATTAAAAAGAAACTTATTTCGGTAAGAAAAGAAAAGGGGGAACATAATTATGTTCCTAATACAAATCGGTTGCAAAGTCAAACCGAAGAGTGACCGTTAAATCGGACCAAAAGGGCGCGCACTAAACTGCGCACAAAGAGTGACCGTTAAATCGGACCAAAAGGGCGCGCACTAAACTGCGCACATAGGGCGTCTGTTCAATCGGACTCAAAGGGGCGCACTAAACTGCGCACATAGGGCGTCCGTTAGATCGGACACAGAAACGGATAATCCGTTACGCAAGCAAAGTGAGTAAAAGAAACGTCACTGTGACAAGATTAAATAAGTATTATACAATAGGTTTTTTTTAAAAAAAAAAGCACCTTGAAATGGAGTATTGTAACATAAAACCGTTCCTTTGTGACAATATAGACAAGGCTCTGTTACGTACAGAATGGGAGAAATGGTTGCGATCGGTTAAATTGTATTTTGAGGCGGAAGAAATAGTACATCCTAAGAAAAAAACGCAGTAAGTTACTGCATTTTTGAGATATAGGACGTGGCATATAATCTTCCCAGGGCCATCGAAGAATACGACGAACAACAGAAAAATGACGTTTTTGGAGTATTAGTGAAAAAGTTAAACGATCATTTTTCTCCGGAACAGAATTCGACTTTTTAAACGTCACGTGTTTAGCTCCATTAAAACGGAAGGTGGAGAAACCTTTACTAAATTCTTGTTAAGAGTAAGACGACAATCGTCAAAATGTGCATTTGGGACTTCCAAAATCGAAGCCATAGATATCAACTTAAAAGACAAGTTGATCGACTCAGGGGCACCGGTGGAACTGAAGAAGAAATTATTGGAGAAAGAGAGGTGTCTAGATGAAGTCATAGAACTGTCGGATACATGAGGAAATAAGCACGCAATCCACAGTAATGAACCAAGTTAACTCAGAACCATGTCCGTCGTACGTTCACATTAATAAGGTGGAGATAAAGGGAAGGCAAAGTAATGAATGCGCAAGATGTGGAAGGACCGATCACAAGAATCGAAAGTTAAGTGTCACCGCTGTGAGTTAGTGGGGCATTTTGCTACCAAATGCAGAACGAGAACCACTAAGCGACCTGCTAGGCTTGAACCAAAAGGAAATACGAAGAGTTGGCGGAATGCAGTAAATCGAGCGGATGACCTCTCACAAGAGTGAGAAGAGGACCGAGAAGTAGAAATCGAGAGGTTTGATTGTTTTAAGGTGGTCGAGTGGTAGACAATTCAGCAGATTCAGCAAATAACCATGCTCATCGATTCCGGGTCAAAAGTGAACGTTATAAACGGCACAGATTGGAAAAAGTTGACGCGAAATAAAACTGTAGTCTGGAAATTGAGCCTAAGTAGTGAGAAAACGTTGAAACCTTACGCTTCTGGAATGTTACTAGTCGATCACAAATTTCGGTCCACAATCACAGTAGGAACAAGGCAAGAGATAATTGCGGATTTCTTTGTTATCGAAGGAGGAGACATCTCTACACTGAGAAAACGCTGCCCATTAAAGCGCCTGATTGAAAATACTATACTTGTCATAATTAGAAATTTTTAGCCACAACAAATTTATATATTTACCATTATTGAGTACTAAAATAACCGCAAAAGGATCAGTTTTGCTGACCGTGTTTTGTAATGATAATTTGTCAACCTGCTTGTTCTAAGCTAACATTTTTGTATGAGAGTCTTTTTATACAATTTAGTAATAACCACAATTAGATTTCTTGAATTATTTCTTATCCAATACAGACATATTATAAGCATTAGTAAACGGTTTAATTGTAACACTTCATCAATAAGCTAATAACATAATGTTTCCCAGTTAAGTAAAACACTTTGCTTAAGCTAAGCTAGTATTTTGTACACGTATAGTAGTCGCAATTATATTTCTTATGGTTTTTCCTAATAATTCAAGCGTATAATAGGTGTTAGCAGACTGTTTAATTGTTACAATTTCTAAATGAATCATTGTAAGTGGATGGAAGATTAATTTTCGTGCAATCAGCAAACAGAAGTGTGGATCGTTCATTCACGCGTGGGTTTGTGAACAGTGAACAGTTCGTTTTGAACACTATCCTCCTGACCTGTTTAGTGATTTATATTGAAAGAAAATGGACCAAGTTAACGAAATGTTAATAAAATGGAATTTAGGCGAATTCATTGCAGTTTTCGAAGGTAGGTACGTATAAGCATGGGTTTGCCATTGTTTAAATAGGTACTTTATTAAACAATGGTTTTGCTATATTCCCTAGGTATCATGCGCTTTTTCCTTTTCTTTGGTGAAATTATGCTTAGCTATTAAGATGGCTTTGATTTGAAATATTAAACCGCCTAAGTAATATAATAATGTATCTGTATTGTGTTTTATACCTACTTATCCTATTTTCTGATATTTTAGAAAACGAAATTGACTGGGAGTGTTTCTTAGCATTAACAGCAACTGAGGTAACAGAACTAATCCCAAAGTTGGGGCCCAGAAAAAAATTTTTACAACATCTAGAGGCATTAAAAAACACCACCAAGATTATTGAGGACATCCCTTCCATAAACGTAAGTAAATCGTAATATAGTATTAATTATGATGGATATAAAGTTATCCTATCGACATATACCTATATGTATGCATAAGGAGACAATTTAGAAAAAATCAAAATCATACTTGCATATGAGCTTTGACAACATGAGCCACTCGTCCAGCAAAATAAATATTGCTGTTCATGCGCAAAACAAATTTTCTTGTATCAGCATTAGTTTTAATTTTTATTTATACAAAATTTCGTTTAATATAATTAAATTATTTGTTAATTAAATATAATTTAATAAAAAAGTTGATAGTTGAGTTACGCATGCGTATATTTCGCTTCCAAAATTTTGAACACCGCGCGCTGAGATGTGTGCTGGCAGCACCTTGGTGTGGATTTTGATTATAAGTTTTCTTTTAGATATTATATAAATAATTGCTCTTTTTTCTATTCGTTTGGTGTATCAAATCATACAAAAATAACTCCTATCAATTCTACAAATAACTATTTTAACTATATTTCAGGATATAACAGACCCAGAATCCGATTCCACTGAAACACTATCTAGTGGTAATTCTATAATCGATTTTAATGAAGATTTGATATTGGAGCCAGATGAAGGAACTATACAGTTAATTAACTCATTCATTACTCCACCTGAAAACTTCACCAAGCCCCAAAGTCCCAAGAAAAGAGGTTTTGAGGAGCCATTAGTTAATGCAAAAAAATTTAAGACAAGCGAGATTTTTCCAGAAGTATGTATCAACATCTTTATTTGCACTACTTACATTTCGGATATATTTTTCCAACATTAGACCGTAGCTAAATTACATAATAACACGTACTTCACGAGGTATACTATAATTTTACATTAATTTCCTTAATTTCAAATTTGGTTGAAAGTAAATCGTTAGATTACAAAATTAAACAACTACGATTTGACTAAATTACATTAGTGTTTGATACTTTTCTAATTTTTATTTCAATGTACATACCTACTATACTTACAGTTATATACCTAGGTAATGCTTTTTTTTGCTTTCTAGGGATTAGAAACCCTTTTACGAAAATACAGCGATGGACAAATTGCATTGTTGAATAAAGACAGATTAAATAACGACTGCAGGCAGAAAATCGTGAAAGTGATAATTAACGAATTAATTGCCCGTCGAGGATCAGAGTAAGACCTAGCTATATATTTTGACATTTACAATATAAAACATATATTAATCGTCAGACAATGTTGTTGACGATCTACATTTCGCTTATTATAGTGCATTTTATTTCTTTTATTGGTTGACACAGCATGTCTACTTGTTCTGTTTCAGGATTCGTGCCAGTACATTTTTGCAAGCAGCGGAAGATATTGAAAATTTATTTGTCAATGAAAATGCTACAACTTATTACGTGCCATATGTAGCAGGTGATAAAAAAAATAAGAAAAGCAGCGGGCCTAAGGGGAAATTATGGTCACGATATGTGAATGTCAGGGCAGCATTACGCCAGGCCCATAGTTTGAGCAAGAGCACTCAGGCCGCCAAACCTCCACTAGATGCAAGTTCTTCCACTGCTTTAACACCTGTAACCCCTGAATTAGAATTTTTAAAAATTGCAATTGAGCCGTTCGATAAAGTGACAGATGCGTGGAGAAAAACATTGAAATTGAGAAGGCATTTACACCTAAATTCAACTCTGAATGAAATATTTGACGAATTTCCATGTCTTGGCTTAAATAGTGGCATAGACTTGGTAAGTTTGAATTTTTCTACTAATGTCTCGTCATATATTGGACATGCATATCAGGGAACTAATATGCTTGAGCTCCCATTTGAATGCAAATAGGAGATTGACATCGGTACACGATAGTTACCTATACCACACCTGTGCCTATAGGTACTACAGGTACCATTAGTATGTAGTAGTAGAATGCCAAAATCAAATTTATAGGTCTCATTCTTTCTCGAGTAGCTCGCCTCGAAGAGGTCAGGCTTATATGTCGACTTATACTCGTGTATATATTAGGTACCTATTATTTTCTAATATCATTTTAGATCGAGTCTGATTTTAACGAGAGATACCCTGACCAATCAAATATAATATACACTACTTGGCCACAAGTGTCGGAAGCAATCGTCAAAGAAGTGCAGGAAAGAAAAATTACTCTGGGAGATGTGACTTATAAGGGTAAAGTGTGGTATAGGGACCCAGACAATAGTTTTAATTTGTGCATTCTTCAGATATAGGCTTGCATGCATTATTACTGCTTCCCTATTTGTTTTCACCTATGACATTAAAGAAGAACAGAAAAGGAGAAAGTTGGCGTCCCACACGCACTGAAATACAGGAAAGCTTTCTGTTGCATATTTCTGTAAGTATACATTATTCTTTATGTCTATGAAGTTTATTATAATTCTTATTATCATACTTTTTTAGAATTTTGATGAAATTCATGACAGACTTACAACTCGCAAAGTCCGACTTCAAAATTATGATATCACGATTCAACCATCTGCATGCGTAGTAGGGTCGCTAGAAAATCCGGAAGGATATTTTGTGTTAGTCAACGATATTAAGTATAAAGTCGAATCAAGTGTTAGAGCTTTAGAACTTCTTTACAAATTGTTTCATGCATTGGATATTCAATATCCAATTGAAAGCGAGCCTATTTGGCTATTTATACAAGAACTTGTGTTTCACATGAAATCTACAAAAAAGTGCCCATCCACGGCAGCAGTTATAACTGACATTAATGCTCATATGAAAAATTAGTTTGAGTAGGTAGTACTTAATCTTAATTACCTAACTAGATTAGCTCTTTTTAAATACATTGCCTATAAATAGTTTCACAATGCCCAGTTGTAAATATTGTAGATATTCTTTTTCAACAGCTAATGCTTTAGTTACCCATTTAAAAATTATTCACAGCGAAATTCAAGAAAATGGAGTGTTTATGTGTGGTGAAGAATACTGTAATAGACATTTCCCTTCTTTAAAAAGCTTTAGAAAACATCTAAAAAGGCATGAAACATTGTCGGATGTAAACACTGATTTTAATATTCCCACTGAAACCTCGAATTTAATCACACCTGTATTAGTTCAAAATAGTGAACAATTTGCTAATTTACATACTTTAGAATCTGATTCTCTAATTGATATCGCTCCAAAAGATCAGGCTCAAACACGTACAGAAAAAAAGGTGATTCCACAGAATCTCTTTAATCAATTTCAAGATAAATTAAAAGAAAGTAATTTGGCATTCATATGTCACCTTTATAATGAAAATACATTTTGTAGAAAAGATGTGGACAAGGTTATGGAAGGTGTTTCCAATTTAATGCATGAACCTCTAAAATTATTCAAAACATTTTTATTAGATCATTTATCCAATAGTTACTCTTTTACCGAAAAGGATTGTTTGGAAGTCAAACAATACTTTTCAGAATTGGAAAACACTTTCGATGGATTTCACAGTGACCATTTGCGAATTAAATACTTGAAAGATTCTGGTTATTATGTAAGTCCAATAAATTTTGTAGTAGGACAACATTTAGAAACCACCGTCAATGACTTAACTCCCGTTCCAAAAAACTATACAGCGGATTACATACCCATCGGGGATGTGCTCAAACAGTTTTTCTCATTGCCAAATGTACTGAACGACACATTGAAATATGTAGATTATTTGAAAAATGAAAGTAGAGTATACAACATTATTCAAACTGACTTTTGGAAATCAAAAATTTCTACGCATGATGTTAGTGACACTGTACTTCCTTTGCTTATATATTATGACGATTTTGAATGTGGAAACCCACTAGGTTCTCATGCAGGACTGCATAAACTTGGTGGTGTTTATTACACTATTGGTTGTTTACCTCCGAACTTTTCTTCTCGAATCGAAAATATTTTTTTGGCCCTATTATTTCATGCATCTGATCTTAAACAATTTGGCGAAGGTGTAATTTTTTCAAAATTGGTGGACGAGTTAAATAATTTAAATAAGCATGGAATTATACTTCCGCAAAAAAGTTTTCTTCTGCACAGCATTATTTCTTGGTGATAATTTGGGCTTAAATACTATATTAGGCTTTCAAAGAAGTTTTATGTCAAATTATTTTTGTCGATTTTGCAAATGTGTACGTTCGGATACCCAGCATTTATCTATTGAAATAAACTCTTCTTTGAGAAATCCTACAAATTATCTAGAGGATCTTTCAAAAAATACCCCAAATTTAACCGGCATTAAATATGCATCTTTATTTAATAACTTAGACTGCTATCACGTTACTGAAAATTATAGTGTTGATCTTGCCCATGATATATTTGAAGGGATAGGGGTGTTTCTTTTGGGCTCATTATTATATCAGTTTGTATTTGTTAACAAATTTTTTGATTTAGATACATTGAATAACAAAATCGAATACTTTAACTTTAACATAAACCATAATAAACCTCCATTAATTTCACAAGATCAGCTAAAGAAACGATCAATAAAAATGTCAGCTAGTGAAATGAAATATTTTATTTTAAATTTTGGGCTTATGTTTGGCAACTTTATTCCAGAAAATAACGATTTTTGGAAATTGTATATACTGTTACGGCAAATATTACAGATCGTATTGGGAAGACATGCTACGGCTATTATGTGTAATCATTTGGCTCTTCTAGTAAAGAATTTTAATTCTTCATATTCAGAAATGTTTCAAGTTCCACTTAAACCGAAATTTCATTTTCTCACTCATTATTGTACAATAATGAGCAAAATTGGCCCCTTGTTACAAACTGCCACACTACGATTTGAATCTAAGCACAGGCAGTTAAAATTATCAGCGAACGTTGTCGCATCTCGAATTAATATTACTAAAACTTTAGCTATTAAACATCAGCTTAAATTGGCCTCAAGATTTGTTTATAAATCGGGCTTTCATCATGATATTTCATTTTCTCGTCTTTCAAATTCTGTGGAATCCTTATTTGAAACATATCCTGATTTTTCGGATTCGATTTCTAATTTTCAATCTATTAAAAATAAGCTAGAGTCCTTTCAATGTAACAGTAAAATCGAAGAAACATGGAGAATATCAATTAATGGAAAAATTTTTAGATCAAATGATATAATTCAATTAGATGAAGTCACTCCTGAATTTGGTAACATTTTTAAAATATTAATAAATAACTCAAACCAGGTATGTTTTATTAGTAAAAAGTTGAAAGTAGTTGAATTTCATACGCACAGCTTTTCTTATGAGGTTGAATTTACAGAAACCAAGGTGTGCCTCTTTTTAGACGATATGGAAAATATTGACACTTATTCCATAGTCAAGCATGATAACAAAATGTTTATCACAGTGTTTTGAAATATTGGTTTGTTTAAACTTTTTAGATATTCAATTAAGGATCTTTTTTGTTTGTAAAGTTGACATTCTTATTGGCATACTTTTTCCAATAACTGAATAATGTCTTTTTCTGTGTAATTTTTAGTCAAATGAGTTTTTATTTTTATAACTACTTTACTTACCTGTAGAGTGAGTAATATTCCGTTGTCATTATTTTAATGTTCAATTATTAAACATAAGTTTCCTGTCTGTTTAGAATATCGTTTAGTTCGTTTCACTTATAGGTAGCTGCGCCTATACCTGTATTTTTTATTTAGTTTATATATAAACTATACTATAAAAACATTTATTTTTATGATGCATAAAAATAAATTTTTTTTGTACCTATGGCTCAATTTTTTTAGAACGAGTTAAGTAAGTGATTCAATTGCCATTAATATAGCATTCTACGCTTTCGGCTCTTCAAGATGAAGTGGGCCCAATAAAGCTTCTACTAATCACAACTTTTCTTTTGATTAGAGGTTATTAGACAACTTTATAGCCGGAAATAAAAAATATGCTAACCATACTAGCATTCATATTATAGCAGTCAAGTTAAAGCTAATACACATCTACTAGTCCCAACTCATCTGCTGACTAAGGGTCATTAAAGAACATTAATACTGCCAAATAAAAAATATACTAACCACTAATACACCTACAATAGTATAGCCAAAGTTTCTGCTAATCGCAACTATTGTGATGAATAAGAGTTACTAAAGAACATTATGCTGGCAATTAAAAATATTGTCGGCACTAGTAGATAAATATAATAGTAGCTATCAATCTTAATTATGCAGGAGGCTACTGGTAAGAAAGTATACTTATTTACCATAGCTATGCGCTTTTCCCTAAAATTTAACAAAACCATTTTGATAGCCATAACAAAGCAACTGATTTGGCGCCTATTTAAGTCAGATATTTTATTGCTGCAATTAAATTTTTTTTAATCATTAGTAAACTTTTCTTTCAGTGTAGTAGGAAAAGACACCGCTTTTCGACTGGGAATACTGAAGATGGGTTTGAACGTAAATGCTTTAGTGGAAAACACGTCGTTTCTGAAAATCAAAAACGTGTTAGTTAAGCTTACCATAGACCCGAGAATAAAACCGGTTCGACAACCTCTTCGAAAGGTACCCATCACGGTGGAAGAAGCAGTAGAACAGAAATTGGACGAGACTTTAGCTAAAGGAATAATTGAGAAGGTCCGTGAACCTAGCGAATAGGTGTCCCCAATAGTAGTAATTTTCAAGTCGGGTGGCGACATCCGTATTTGTATTGATATGCAGAGGGCAAATATGAAGCTATTCGGCGGGAAAATTATCCCTTACCAACCTTTGATGGGTTTGTAACTAAACTGAGAAACGCGCGGTTCTTCTCAAAGTTGGACCTGCTTAACGCATACCACCAGGTGGAATTAGATGAAGAAAGTCGCCCAACAACGACATGTATTACACACAAGGAAATGTTTAAATATACACGTTTGTTGTTTGGGGTCAATTCGGCTCCAGAAATTTTTCAGCGTATTATTGAGGCCATATTTGCAGAGTGTGAAGGATGTTTAAACTGCATAGATGACATTATTATTTACGGAGGTACCGAGGAAGAGCATGACAAATCTGTCAAAGGTGCTGAAAACATTAAAGGAAAATAACGCCGTTCTTAATGACAACAAATGTTTATTCAAAGTCCAAAACTAGGAGTTTTTAGGCCACAAGCTGTCAGTAAATGGAATCGAGGCAGCAGACAGCAAAGTAAAAACTATCCTTGAATTTCGATCCCTAACACTAAGGAAGAAGTCAGGAGTTTTCTGGGTCTTGTGACGTATATGGGGAAATTTGTTCCTGATCTTGGTAGCATCACGGATTCATTGAGACAAATCATAAAGCAAGACGTCAAATTCATTTGGACATCGACGTATCAAAAAGCATTCGACAAGTTAAAACGAATGCTGGCTAAACCACCAGCGCTGAACTAGAGACGGATCATAAACCCCTAGAAGTAATTTTCAAACCGTCTTCAAAGCCGCCCGCCAGGATTGAAAGGTGGGTGCTACGCTTACAAGCGTTCAAATTCAAAATCATTTATCTACCTTCGAAACAAAACATCGCAGACTGTGTGTCTCAGCTGTGCCCATCCTATTCCAAAGAACCTTTCGAGGTTGGGAGCATATACATATACCGTCATAGAGGCGGCAACACCAAAAGCGGTGACCATTTCACAGATATTTAACGAAAGCAAGAACGATGAACTTTGCGAGGAAATCGTATTATCATACCTAACACCGTTAGACACACAGATTTTGAATTTGGCTCACGAGGGCCACCCGGGAGAAACAGCTATGAAACGACGATTACGGGCAAAAGTGTGGTGGCCACAAATTTATCGAGAAGCTGAGAAAATTGTGAAAACTTGTTTGGATTGTCTCCAGTGTCCACCAATGACGAGACATAAGTTCCCGAACGGGCCGTGGCAACATATTGCTATCGATTTGATGAAGGCTGGTCCTATATCTTAAAAGATACTGGTCGTGATCGATTATTTTTCGCACTACCAAGAGATCCAATTTCTCAAGTCTCCTACGGCAGCCACCATTATCGCGCATCTACAGGAAATGTTTTCTCGACTTGGAATACCGAATTCGATACGAGCTGACAACGGGCCCCAGTTCGCAAGAAAGGAGTGTCACTTGTTTTGTGAGGGAAGCAATATTGAGTTTATTCACACAACACCTTATTGGCCGCAGGCCAATGGGGAAGTGGAAAATCTAAACCGATCAATCTTAAAACTATTGAAAATAAGCCATACTGCAGGAAAAGACTACAAAGCTGAACTGCAGGAATTTACTCTGATGTGCATATAATACGGCATCGCATAGTACTACCACAGGTAAATAAATCCCCGTCGGAGCTTCTCTACGGCAGAAATATTAGAGACAAAATCCCAACTATCTACGATTTATACAGTGAGCTGACGGATGAAGAAGCCTATGATCGAAACCTGCTAAATAAACAAAAAGGAAAGGACCTGGAAGACCGGACAAAGGGCGCGCGAGAAATTGACATAAATGTTGGAGATCCAGCTTTAGTCAAGAATGTTGTCGTTCCCCATCAACTGATTCCGACTTTTAGTAAGGACACTTAAAAAGTTCAACAACGGTCCGGAAATGAGTTGGTTCTGGAGGGAGCAGGGCGCGTTATTCGACGACACGTCAGCCACGTTAAGATAAATCTGAGATACATCTTTTCAGCAGCCTGCCGCGGGCCCGGAGACATCCAACAATCCGAAACGTTTACAGGATTTGGAGGACGGTTCGATAACACAGAAGGTAGCACGTCCCTCGAGCCATCTGAAATCCCGAAGGTAGTGAATACACTCAGATTGGAAAGAAAGGGAGGAATGTGGAGACCCGCAGTGGATGCGGATCGGAACGAGAAAGAAGAGTAGGCGTTTGTCATTAGATAGAGAACTGTCATGGAACTGTCTATGAGTTAAGATGTGTTTGTTGGAGTTGAAATAAAAAGCGTATTTTCAAACAGTGGTGTTTTACTGGGTTATTACAATCGCTATATACCTATAATATATAGAATTCAACAATTTTTTTAATTCTTTATAATGTTAGTATAATGAAATAAATTGCTTATTCTCTTTAACTATTATTGTATGCGTATTATAACACTCTAATTCATTGCCATATGTCAATGCCACACTATCAGTAAGTTCAACTTCAAAAGCGTAAAAGTGACGATTAAAACCAATAGTATGCAACAATTCACATATAAAACATATCTTCTCACTTTGGTTAATAATAATATCCCTAATTTTGCCAAATGTAGGTTGATCCTGAAAATCGATAAGAATAATATCACCTTCTTGAAAAGCTATGCTATTGGTAGAGATTCTGCCAACTCTTATTATGTTATCTTCAAACATTTTTAAATTTTCAGATACGTTTGAATGATTTGCAAACTTTTTATTGTACAAATCGGTGATACTAGAGTACTTTTTAAAGCTCTTAGAATAATTAATTGAATTGGTAAATCCAGTATTTGAGGAAAACCGTAATGACAATTGAAGCTGATGTTTAATGGCTAATGAACGGGTAATATTCACTCTTGAAGAAATGACGTTTGCAGCTAGTTTCAATTGTCTGTGTTTAGATTCATACCTAAGTGTATTTGTTTGTGATAATGGTCCAATCTTTTCCATAATTGTAGGATAATGTGTCAAAAAATGAAATTTAGGTTTTAGTAATACTGAAAACAAGTCCTTGAATTGAAAACATAATTCGTAAATTAATGATTTTAGTTTTATTGGTTGATCTGGTGTAACACGTAAACTTAGAGCAATGTGTAGAACATCTCGTAACAGAAGATAAATATTCCAGTGTTTATTACCTTCTGGTATTAAATGTGCCATCATAAGTGAAAAGTTTAAAATAAAGCACTTCATTTCAGAAGCAGACATTTTCAATATTTTCTTCTTTATTGATTCCAGAGATATTACAGGAGGCTTGTTGTCATTTCTATTAAAATTAAAATATTCTATTTTATGGTTCAATGTATCATTATCAAAAAATTTATCGACTAAAACAAACTCGTATAATAAATGGCTCATGATAAAGACACCAACACCTTCAAAAATATCGTGGGCCAAATCTGCAGAAAAATTCAAAGTAACATGAAAGGAGTCGACGTTATTTAAAATGGTTGAATACTTTACACCGGTTAAATATGCATTATATTCGGCTACATCGGCTGTATAATTTTGTACGTTTCTTAGAAATGAGGAATTCTCTTCAAATAAACTTTGTGTCTCTGTGCGAAGACACTTGCAAAATCTACAAAAAGAATTTGCCACAAAGCTTTGCTGAAACCCTAAGATAGTATTTAGACCTAAATTATCTCCTAGGATGAGAGTCATACAAAAATACAAATGTACTTCACGCTGAGGGGTTGATACTTTTATACCTTGACGTTTGAGTTCATTTAATTCGTCTACTAGTTTTGAAAACATTACTGCCTCCCCAAACGACTTTAGATCTGACGAATGAAATAATTGGGTTAAAAATATATTCTCTAACTGACTTCGATAGTATATAGGCAAACAGGGAATGGAGAAATAAATGGTTCCAATTTTATGCACCCCAGCATGTGATCCCAAAGGGTTTCCCGCCTCAAAGTCATCATAATATAAAAACAGTGGCAAAACTATATCATGTGCATCATAACATGAAATCTTGTCTTTCCAAAATTTTGTCTGTATTATGTTAGATACACCTGATTTTTTTTCTAATGAACTGATATACGTCAAAGTGTCATCTAAAACATTATCTAAAGCAAAGAATTTTTGTAGTATAGCTTTTAATGAAATAAATTGTGCTGTATAATTTTTGGCAATTGGGTCTGATTTCTCCAAATGTTGTCCAATGATAAGTTGCGTTGGGGGTACAAACGAGCCTGCTTGTTCTAAGTACTTCAGACGTAAGTAGTCACTCTCAAAATTGCTAAACATATTCTCAAATTCATTAAAATACTTTTTGAACTCAAACTTATCTCGTTCTGACAGCGAATCAAGATTTACGCAAAATTTTTTAAGCATGTCAAGAGGTTTTAAAAGTAAATTTGACACCATATTCATAATGTTATCTACATCCTTCCTATTGAAGGTGTTTACATTATAAATTTGGCATAGAAATAATAGCTTATTTTTTTTTAATATGTCTGCAAAGTCAAAAAAACTGTTTTGGAAAGTGGTACTTTCAAGATTATTTTCAATGTCATTAATCTGTTGATTTATTTGTTGAGAAATAATGCTTGCGTTAGTATTTGAATCGTTACATTGCACTTCTAAATTTGTTGCCAGTATACTATTGTCCACAGTCGTATTCCGTTCATTAATGGGAACGCATTCAACATGTACTTTTAGATGTTGTCTATAAGTTCTTAGCGATGAAAAATTTCTATTGCACAACGGTTCACCGCAAATAAAGGAATCATTGTCTTGAGCCCTATGTAGAATTCTCATATGAGTTATAAGTGAATTAATATTCTGAAATATTGTTGAACATACCTTACATTTTGGCATTATGTAAAAAATTAAGAACGCGCATACAAAAATTTAACAAAAAAACAAAAACAAAATACTATTTACATATGGTATTGTACGTCTGTAATAAGCGCAGTGGTTGCAGGACTTGACTTACTTGATTTTATATTAAAAACAATCTCTTGGATAAATAGCCAAATATGCTCGGATTCTGCAGGATACTCCACATCCAAAGCGTGGTATAATTTAAATAATAATTCCAGAGCTCTAATGCTACTGTCTACTTTGTAAACAACATCATTTACCACGACAATGTAGAAGTTGTTTACAGCCTCCAAATTCCCCGCTACGCAAGCATATGGCTGGTCCGATATACCATACGTTGACAATTTTTGACGTCTGGATGATCTTTTTTCTTGTAATTCGTCAAAATTCTAAAAGAAAAGATATAATTATAGCCATATTTTGCAGGAATATTATGTGCAATTAAAAATAAATTGTTGATAGTTTAACTGCGCCAAATACAGCAAACAAAAAATACCACAAAAATATCCATGTAATGTTAGCTATAGTAGCAAAGGCGGTCATATGTCCAGCTTCAGAGGAGGGGGGAGGGGGCTGCTTTCAAAAATGTGATTACTGATGTGAGACGAAAACGATAGAAAATTGCTCATTTAGGTGAAAATGTGCTAAATTCGGAATTAAGTTGAAACTTGGGGAATAACCGTAGTATGACAGGATTTAGTTGGGCTTGGGGGGGGGGGCCATAGCTCCCTCTTGGCAGCCCCATATGACCGCCCTTGTATAGTAGGTAGGTATACTTACAGAAATTCGCATAAAAAAGCTCTCCTGCACTTCCACCCTTGTAGGTCTCCAACTAACACCTTTTCTATTTTTTTTCAACGTTACAGGTTGAAATAGGAATGGTAAAGTAATTAATGCTTTTAAACTGGGATCTATGGATAAAAACATTAAGGTTTGTATTTTAAATTCAATGTAAACACACCTGCAACTTCAGCTATTGAAATATTTCGTTCCGCTGCCTCTTTATTAATTGCATTCATCACTTTAGGCCATGTTGTATATATAATATCTATTTTATCAGGAAATTTTTGGTTGAAATCTGTTTCTATCTGAACAGAGAAAAAAAAATTAAAATAGTAGCAAAAAATAAATATAAGTACCTACTTACCAGTTCAATGCCACTACTCAACCTAAGACATGGAAAGTCTGTGAAAATCGTTTCCAAGTTGGAATTAAGGTACAATTTTCTTCGCAACGAATAAGTTTCTTGCCAATTTGCCAAGATTTTCAGGTAAGGTTCGGTAGCTGTCTTTAAAAACTCGAGCTGTAATTCTTTATTTGGGCTTTGGCTTTGTTCTGACGGGTTATTGGGATTTTCATTTTCTTTAAATGCATTTGCGTTTCGAAGTGCAGTGCGTACGTTTGTGTACCTTGACCATAGTTTCCCTTTGGGACCAACGCCCCTCTTTTTTTTTTCCGTAACTATATATGGTATATAATATGTTTCGGACTTTTCATTAGGAAATAGTATGGTAATCTCTTCGGCAATTCTCATGAACGTACTTCCTCTAATACTAAAAATGTCATACTTATAAAATTTTTACATCTTATACCAATTAATTATACTCTTTTTTTGCACTGCATGAGTGATAACTCTTTAACCTCACGGCACAAAATTCATATGATGCCTCAATAACAGAATATGTAATATTTTTTTGTAAAACAAAAGTGCAAAACTATAGTGTATAATTAACTGAATGAAGTATAATTTAAAAATTTTTTGCATGAAAATTAAGTTGTTTTGTGTGTTATAGTAATATGTAATTACAAAAATATACATATTAACAGATTTTAATTCAAAAATTAATAAAAGTACTTAGTTATAATTAAACGGGTAAGTATACATACTCTGATCCTTTGTTGGCAAAAAGCTCATTTAGGTACAGCCACTTTTACCAATTTCTGTCGTAAATCATTAGTTAATTTGTTTCGGTTTAATAAGACAAGTTTCCCGTCTGTATACTTTTGTAGTACCCGTTCCAAACCCTGTAACAATAACCATTTTTAATTTTCATATCATATAATTTGTTCATATGGTCTAAGTATTAATTAATGTTCGGTTCTTCAATTAACGTGGAATTTATTTTTAAAACTGTAAAAAAGGGCACTAAAATATCAAACAAGGGGCGGTATACCTAATTATACTTTGACAACAAAACAAAGTTACTTTCATAAAAATGCAATTCTTAAAAACTTGGGTCGTTATCATAATATACCTATTCTAATCTATTGTCGTATTTGAATAAACGAATACCTTAACAGAAACACACCTATTAAAGAGTTAAAGACTTAACCCTTTTAATGTAACATTACGTTGTATACATACTAACCTCCGGGAAAACACTATCTATATCTCCAAGTCCAGTTTGCTGCTTCTTACTGCAGGAAGGGGTATTATCCAAGGGATCGTCAATCTTTCGTTTTTCAGAGACTTTATTACCAATATTTTCTATTACATCTAATAGTTCTTGATCTGGAACGAAACTGACATCTAGATCAGTTATAATAGACTCATTTGTGGTATAAGTTGACACTGATGCTGGAGTACTGCAGTTATAGAGATCACTTGATTCTACTTCAAAACTCTGCAACAAGAAAAGTCGGAAATTAAAATGCAATCAAAAATGCATTGACGAGTCACCTTTGATAATATTTTAACATTAAGGAGGAAATCATAAAATTCGAACTAGTGTATATCACATATCCTATCAAAGGTGATTTCATACTTTATTTTGGGTTCCTTAAATATACAGGGTGTTACATATAAGTATGTAAAAAAAAATTGGGTGGTAGAGGAGATCAAAACAACTAAAACAAGCACTTTTTTCAAATAAATCGAGGGTTCAACGCGTTTCGTTTGGAAGCTACCCCCAAAAAAGTGGTGAAATTTGCATTTCTTCTTTAATTTTTTTCTCAGCAACCAGAGTTACAAAGACGGGTGGCACGTCTTTGAATAGGTTTTCGGGTATGACCTTTCCGATTTTGCAAAAATTTTTGAAAAATTGCTACCCCTAAATGGGGATGCAAAAAAAATCACCACTTTTTTGGGGGTAGCTCCCAAACGAAGCGCGCTGGACCCTCGATTTATTTGGAAAAAGTGCTTGTTTTGATCCCCTCTACCACCCAATTTTTTTTACATACTTATATGTAACACCCTGTATATTGGTGTATTTGGTATAGGTATGCGCTCCTCTAGATGGGTGCTACCACTATTAATCAGCTAAGCTGTTACAAAGATATTGTATTATTATCTTTGGCTGTTATAAAAATCTGCTGAGGGTTGCCAAAAAAAACATATGAATTGCGGAGCGCTGCAGAGAATGTGTCAGGGGATTTAGTACAAAAAAAATGAGTATATAATACCCATTATACCCATACCTTTGAAGTAGCAGGAGTGGGAAACATTTCATTGTATTTCTTTTTAAATATCAATCGTGGTCCACTTTTAGGGAAAAGTTTCGCTATCGTCTCGGAATCCAATATCGGAAAGCTCTCATCGTCAATTCCATCATCTACAGATCAAAGCAAAACTGTATTGACATCAAGGTGTAGGGTGTAGTGTAGGTAGTAAAAATGTGTAATACCGTTGTTTTGGTAAGCGCGTATACGGCTATTATAATCGACAAATATTAATTTAAAATCGAATAACTGAGGCAAACATTCTATATTTTTAATTGTGGCATATGTCGCGGCCCAGCGCAATGGAAACAAAGTTGTGGAGATGCAACCCTGTTAGATTCTACCAGGGGCACATCCCCACGACAGTTGACTAAATTCTGGGAGAGGCGGTTCTGCCAGGCATATGTCAAAGTATCAAGTATCAAGGATAATGCGCACGTCGAATAAAAAAATTAAGCGGCATGATGAGTTACGTAGGTAAGTACTATATTTTAAAAGAAAATCGCCATAAATTGAAAGGAACAAATCTTTGAAGTGAATATTAATCATATTTTGTGAAGATACATAAAAAACATACTTTTACGATTGTTTATAAATAAAGAAAGTTTTGACTTACCTTCGAAGGCTTCTATGTAATTACTCATACCCCACGCTTCCAATAGTTTCTTATAATCCATTTATATTACGGTAAGCTAATTGTAACAAAACAAGTAGGTACGTAATTCACACGAACTCACAGCTGTAGGTATTGTATATGTTACACCCACGAACTACCTGCATACACTGAGAAAGCACGCACTCTTAAAATGATAATAAAGCAAATAAGTTTACTCATTTATTTGTAGCAGCAACCTTTTTTATTTGTAGCTAAAAGGAGCTAAGTTGCAGTAAATGAACACCTAACTTATCACTAACATCCACATCGTAGTAATACGATTTATTTGTCCCAAATCGAAGCTTGCTTACAGCAAATAGATTAACCGATTTTTTTATTAACCGCAAGAAACTAACTATTTGTAGCAGCAAAACGATCTTTAGTGGATAGTTTTTGCTGCTGTTAATAGTTGAGCAATTTACCATTATTAGTTATTTTGCTGCCATTAACAAAAATCTATTAACCACAAATAGATCGTCACAGCAAAGTAACCTATTTGGTCCATTTTTCTCAGTGTAGGAATAAGTGTTCATAAATTTCCTAGTCGTGAGAAATCGCCCTTACGTTTTAAATCATGGGCAGAGGCATTGGATTATATACTACGAACTATATAATCAATGGCAGAGGATAAATCGGGTTAAATTTGAACCGACTAAAAGCGCTGTAGTTTGTTCCGTACATTTTGCCAGTGGAGATTTCGAACCAGGCCCTGTTTTACAATAGTATATTGAAAGACAAGTGTTACAATGCGACCTATTGTAAAGCTGCATTTATAATCACTTTGTAGGCGAAGTGCAACTTTGGCACGCGTGTTAGACATATGGAGTGTAGGTATACCATTCACAACATCATCGCGACTCAGCACGGCGTGCTGCTTGTTTATGGACGCTTGCAAGCTGCAAGGTTGTTTGTCTCGTGCTGGCACACGATCATGCGCAATAGTAAACATTTTAAATTTCTAACCTCAGAGCAATTTTTTTTTATTGATAAAGCATAAATTTTATCTATAATGTCTGATGTAGAAGTAAAAGCCCTTTTGTTGGGAAGTATTGCTACCTTATTATCTATTAAATTAAAACTAAAAAGCACGAAGAAAACGCGAAAGCGAAAAAGGTTTGGAATTCATCCAATGCTACTGCAAAGAAAAAGTCAGGGGTTTTATGACAATTTAATAAATGAAATTCGAATCCATGATCCGTATATGTTTTTTAATTTCACTAGGATGTCTTCAAGCTCTTTTGATAAATTATTGTCACTTGTGGGCCCAGATATTGCAAAAAAATCTCTAAGAGAATCGATATCTCCAGGGTGCAGGTAATTATATATCTATGTGTTTTAATTAAAAATATTAATGAATCGTTTTTATTAATAGGCTTGCAATTACATTACGATTTTTGGCAACTGGAGATTCTTATCCAAGCTTGTCATATTCCTTTCGGGTTGCTGTACCAACAATTTGTAATATTATTAGAGAAACGTGCTTGGTGTTGTGGAATGTTTTGTTTCCAATAGTGTTAAAAACCCCAAATGAAGAGATGTTAAAAAAATTTGAAAAAGAATTTTGTACTAAGTGGTCATTACCAAACTGCGTAGGGGCTATAGATGGCAAACATGTGACAATTCAAGCACCTTATAAGTCAGGCTCTACATTTTTTAATTATAAAAAAAATTTTAGCATTGTTTTATTGGGCGTGTGCAATGCAGACTACATGTTTACTTATGTGGACATAGGAGCATACGGTTCACAAAGTGATGGAGGTGTTTTAAATCAATCACAATTTGGACAAAAACTTTCTACAAATAGTCTTAATTTACCATCTCCAAAGTTGTTACCCGTTTCAAGCAATGGTCTACAAATTCCACACTTCTTTGTTGGAGATGAAGCGTTCCCACTTAGAAGCAATTTGATGCGTCCATACAGCAAAGGCCGAAATGGTACAATGCCTGAAGACGAAAAAATATTCAATGATCGTCTCTCTAGAGCCAGAAGAATAATTGAAAATGTTTTCGGAATTTTAGTGGCAAGGTTCAGAATATTCCACCGTACCATAAATGCTTTTCCTGAAACAGTTGATAATATTGTGAAAGCCTGTGTATGTTTACACAATTATATAAGAATGGAAAATAATGAATGTTATTTTCAAAATGAAGACATCGATAGAGAAGTAGATGGAAAGTTAATTTCTGGGAGATGGAGGACTGAGACTCCAGTTGATGGGGCTCTGACAAACCTTCGACTGCGGTTAGGTGCTAGAAATTCTGGTGAAACTGCCTTAGCTATGAGAACATATTTAAAAGAATACTTCAATGGTTCAGGAGCATCTTTAGCACCATGGCAGTGGAATGTAATAAATAAAACTAATTGAAACGTTTAATACTGTAATGTTCTAATATCATTTTGAAGATTGTATTGCTTAATGAAATAAAATAATGAAAATCTTGAACCATACAATGTAATAGTATCGTCGAAAACCTTGAATTAGTAAATTCGCTAACAAATCATTTCCAATATTAAAACTAAACATCCACCCTGTATGCATAATAAACTTGAACTAAATCGTTAATGACATTGTTATAAATACATCGCAAACTACTTAACTAACTGAAGGATTGATCTCTAATGCGTTTTTTGAATGAAACTAATTGAAGTGTTAATGCATCCATTACTTCATCTGCGTGACTTGTAGTCATGTCTTTTAGCTCGGCAGCTACATATTGGCCAAATTTCTCATATTTTGTACCATTGTTGTCTGTATTATTTAACGAAAGTAATGAACTGGACACATCCTTAAGCACAGAATCAATTTCAACGACATCAGACCGGTCACACTTTCTTTTTGTACTTTGCTTCCCTTTTCGTTGTGGAGTATTCTCCATTTCGCTTTGCCATGTGTTGTTACTGACAGGTGAAAAACAACCTTCGTAGTCATGGTCAATGAATGTAATTATTTCAGTTTCCACTTCAGAGTTGATACTACTACTTTCACCTGAACTTGAGGGCAGATTTGTAGTTGTTTGCCTACTTTGTCCATCACTTTTATATAAAAACTTAAAAAAGCTCATAAGTGGCCAAGTAGGTCTTGTATTGGCAGGTGCGCCGCTACGGTTCAACTTTTCTTCTGTACTTATTTCCCTACGGTATTTTTCTCGAAGGGCTTTAAAGCGAGCTTTAACTGTTGCAACTAAAATAATTTTGTTAATTAGTGAAAAAACCTCAATACCTAATTCTGCAATTTACCATCTCTGTTCAGTGAATCGGCCACTGATCTCCAACAGTTCTCTTTTTGAAGAACTGATTTGTACCCTTCGTAGCTCTTGTCATATAACGGCCGATAGTTCGCCACACACTGTAGTAATAATTCATCGTTTATTTCTCCTGCCATTCTTCAATTAAATTATGAAACAATTAAAAACTTAAAAATAAATAAAGATAAACCACTTATGGTGGGTTTATACAATCATTATCATTAGTTCACTAACATTAAGTAATTAGTTCACTATAATTAAACTAATAATTAATACCCACATTGGTTTATACAATCATTAATGTCACTAAGAAATACCCAATAGGAAGGCAAACCGTGCGCATGGTTTTTGTAGGTACAGTGTGAAACGTGTTTTACCATATTTACGTGTGATTATTCAACCTCACTTTTTTTATAATAATATTATTTGGAATTTCGATAGTTTTTGGATTGTGTTGTGTTATGATGGACGACGACGAAGTGTTTGCAGCTTTTTTATTGCTGACTACAGCCGCGATGCTCTATTTAAAACGTAAAAAAAGAGTACGCAGGTACAAAGTGCGACCTATTAATCGCAACAGAATAGTACATGGACAATTTCATAAACGTGTAAGACGTATGCGAGAAATGGACCATGAACAATACTTTAAATATACAAGAATGACACCGGCAGTATTTGATAATTTGTTAAGCATTGTTGGACCACATCTGCAGAGACACAAGAAAAAATCACATATTTCTCCAGCTGAGCGACTAACCTTAACATTACAGTAAGGACTAATTTTGTTACAAAATTTAACATTTAATTAATTATTTTATAGTTATCTGGCCGAAGGATGCTCTATGCAAGAGATTGCAACAAATTTTTACATGGGGAAAACGACTGTTCATATCATAATTAAGCAAACATGCTCAGTTTTATGGGATGTGTTGTCACCCATACATTTAAAACCGCCAACTGGAACTGAATTTGTAAAGATTTCCAAAGGTTTTTATCAAAGGTGGAACATGCCTAATTGCCTTGGTGCTTTAGATGGCAAGCACATTCAAATTCAAGCTCCTGCACATAGTGGCAGTGATTTTTTTAATTATAAAAAAACTAGCAGGTGAATATTAAAGTATTATTATTACTGCATTTCATTATACTTTTCCAGTATTGTTTTAATGGCAGCATGTGATGCTTTTTACCGTTTTACGTTGGTTGATGTTGGTGGTTATGGCTCACAACATGATAGCATTGTATTCTCAGAATCTGCATTTGGTCAAGCCATTTTAAAAAATCAAAACGATGTTCTTGATTTACCCGATGCTAAACAACTACCTGGAACTTCAGTTTCATTACCTTTTTTTTTTGTGGCAGATCAGGCTTTTCCACTGCATAAACGTATTATGCGACCCTATCCAGGGGAACGACTAGGGGAAAATAAAGAAATATTTAACTACAGGTTAAGTTTCTAATAATAATTTTACATATATATAACATATAATTATAGGTTGTCCCGTGCTCGACGAACGATTGAAAATACATTCGGTATCCTGTCAGCACGTTGGAGAATCTTTCGGCGACCGATTGTCGCTAATGTGACAACCTGTGAGGCTATTGTTAAGGCATGTGTTGTTCTTCACAATTTCCTCCAAGTTAAAGAAGAGGACATACCAATGGGTAGCAGAAAGTATTGTCCTACTGGATTTGGAGACGAGGTAGATATAAATGGGGGCCTGCGTCCGGGACAATGGCGCAATGAATCAAACATGTTACGTCCAGTTGGTCGGCTTGGTTCTAATTTTTCAACCCGGATTGTACGGCAAAATCGAGAATTATTAACCGCCTACTTTGCCAGTGCACAAGGAAAAGTAAGCTGGCAATATGACCATATTGCAGAAGGCTCTCTGCCAAGTTAAAATTGAACAAATTATACTAACATTTTATATGCATGCATTGTATTTTTTCTTAATATTGTTCCATATAAATATATATAGAAATAAACCTATGGTACTAAAATACTTATATATACATCGATATTTACATTTTGTTTCATTTTGAAAATAATATATTCATGATTTCAAGCTGTTTAGCTTGTCGCGTTTCTGCATCAAGTTCTTTTAGATAAAGACCGACAGTTCGGCCAAAGGACAACTCTTTATCAATCATTTCGTCGGCCTTTTCTTGTTTGGCCGCTAAATATGTATTAAATTTATTTAAGGATGCTTCTAGGGCACCCCTAATGGGACTTTTTTTTTTTGATGTTTTGTTGCCGGATGTGTCTAATTTTCTTTTTTTTCGTGCAACAGGTTCTTGGTTTTCTTTGTCTAAAATTTAAAATCATTAACAAAACTGACTTAGGCCCAGTTTCTCAATCGCCAGTTATCGGCGGATAAAATTTATCCTCTGGGTAAGCTATCCCAATAACATTGTCGTCATGGCAACTATCTGTCAGATAACCTTATCCGGAGT
Source organism: Photinus pyralis (assembly GCF_008802855.1). NCBI lineage: Eukaryota > Metazoa > Arthropoda > Insecta > Coleoptera > Lampyridae > Photinus > Photinus pyralis. The sequence goes on from NW_022170249.1 coordinate 1,440,708, forward strand.
TTGAGAAACTGGGCCTTAGTAATTTTGTATACCTTCCGATTGTTGGATATCATGATGTGTTTCTTCATCAAGATCCTCTTGGGAGTCGTCAATGTTCGACTCTGTGTAGAACTCCTCTACCTCCACTTCAGACCCTTCCAAAATTGTGTTAATTGTGTCCCACGGATTTGAGGGGCCAGCTTTAGTTTGCTCTTGGGCATTTCTATGTCCGGTTGCAGAGCATGAAGGGCCAGGTTTTTCTTGGCCTGCTGCATTTTTCATTTGCACGTTAGAGGTAGTTCTGTAATTACAGACAAGGATAGTAGATCAAATAATATTATGACACCAACTTACTGTCTACTTTTAATAAAACGTAGCAAAAATTCAAGCTTTTTGTACAAAGGAGATGGCTCCACAACATCTCCTCCTGCTCCAGATGCAGTTGCAACCTGCAGCTTACGTTTCTCTGTAACAAATCGGTTTCGGAGAACCGTAAACCGAGACTCGCAATCTACTGCTACAATTCAAACATATATATATTTATTTCCTACTGAATAACATTATCATACGGGTTCGTTCGAGCATTTGTGCCACTGTCGTCCAAGCATTTTGTTTGGCCCTTTTGTTTTTGAAATTGGGGCTGCTTTTGTCATAAATTTGACGAAATTGTTGCACCACATCAATCAATCTCATATCGTCTTCGTCAATCATCTACAAAATGCTTTTTGTAACTAGAAATAATATAAAATAGCGTTGGGTACTTACACTAATTGAATAAAAACAACTCGAAATAAAATACAGCTGAGTGCTACTACAGAACTAAAATAATTGTCATAACAATCAGCTGATTGTGTGTTGACAGTTACGCATGCGCACTGTTCTCTTTCACTAAGAATTTAACAAGTTTAGTTAAAAGTTAACCATCTTCTTAGTGATAATGTTAATGTTAGTTAATGAAGTAATGCTGTATAAACGCGCCCATTCATTACCATATATTTAAGTTTCTTAGTTTAGTGAGCTAATGTTAGTGAACTAATGATAATGATTGTATAAACCCACCCTTACTTGTAGGTTAGATGATTAACCGGTAACGGTAACACGCATGCGTAAATTCGTGCCAACTTTAGTAATTGTAAATGCTCGTCACATGTACAGCACGCGTGCCAAAGTTGCACTTCGCCTACAAAGTGATTATAAATGCAGCTTAATACGACTATCTTGCGGCACGAGTGGCCGAGTGTCCGCAAGATAGGAGTATTACAATAAAGCATTGTAACACGCGTTTTTCATACTATTTTTTCTATTTCGGTGCTGTAATTTAATTAAGGAAATCATTATCAGAAACTATAGGGAACATTAGAACTAACATGTTTTATGTTGGGAACACTTTTTAATGCCGTTAAGTTTTAGGTTGGCAGCGTAGTAAGACTGACATTTTGAAGTTCAAACATGGAAATACCTTAGACTAAAGTCACTAGATATAGAAAGTACCGCAATCATCCGCCATTTTTGGGCAAATTTGCTGCCAACTTAAAAAAATTGACAAATAAAATCTGAATAGCTGTCATTTTTTATAACCTAACTTCATAGTACTGTCATGTTTTATAAAAATATATACAGATATCTCCAAACAGGTGGAACAATCCCTAACATTAAAGTTACTAGAATCTGGTAACTTCCGCCATTTTTGGGCAAAAATCATGCGTTCTCTCTCTAACACACGAGCCCAATGGATTGCGGTACTTTCTATATTTAGTGACTTTA
>NW_022170249.1:1442550-1442990 GCF_008802855.1 Photinus pyralis
TACTCTGCTAAAACCCAGTAATCTGGAAAATAAATCTGAAGAGGACTACAGAGAAAGGACAGTAGAATATGAAAATAATCGGCGGATAAATCGAAATAATAAATGGGCATACGAGGTCAAAGAAAAAAAATGGATCCCTGGGAAAATTATGAAAGCCGTGGGAGAATACACCTACTTGGTGTTGGCGTCAGGACGAGTAAGGTACATGCATGGCGATCATTTGAAAAAGCGCAGCAGAGCAGGAATGGAAAATGAAATCGTTCAAGAAAGCAAGACACCAGAATCTACGAGTTATCTTCCACCTGCTCTTCCACCACCCGTAGTCAGAGATCAGGTCCACATGCCAGAAATGGTGGGACCGCGGGTTGAGGATGAAGTACGGCTTCGTGATGGCCCTTCAACGGGTCCACCACCAGAGGGAAGCACGGAAGCCCAGCCTG
>NW_022170249.1:1443090-1489892 GCF_008802855.1 Photinus pyralis
TCCAACTTGTAGCGCACTTTACGCTCCCCCAACACTTCACAACCGTAGAGCACCGTATTGGTCACCACCGCTGACAAAACCCTTCTTCTGCCTTCGCGCGGCCCCCCACAATTCCAGAATAGTCTATGTATTTGTGTGGCCGTATTATTTGCCTTCTCGGCCGCCCGCTCCGCGTGCGCAATATAATTCAGGCTCCTGTCGATTCTCGCTCCCAGGATATCGATGTGCCTCGCCAGGGACACCTGTGTCCCGGACACTTCAATCATAGTAGAGGAAAGAAAGCCTTCTTCTTCCGGCCAGCAATGCCGCCTGGGTCTTGGGTCCCACCAGTTGCATACCGCGATCTTCCATCCACACCTGGATGTCCCTCGCCGCCATCTCGAGTTCTGTATCTGTTACCACGATCATCCGGTCGTCCGCGTATGCCACCAATTCAACCCCCCTGGGAACCCTTAACTCCATCACTGCGTCATATGTCGCATTCCACAGTAGAGGGCCTAGGACCGAGCCCTGCGGTACCCCTCCATTAATCTCAAACTTGTATTCTGCTCCCGACGGAATCTTCGCCTTTGCCATTCTTTCAGTTAAGTAACTCAGAACGAAACGTCGCAGGCTGGCAGGCACCCCTTTTCGCTCTAGGGCTTCCATGGTTACGGAGACGGGCACCGTGTTGAAGACGTTGCGGACGTTCAAGGACGTCACCACCGCCACCTCCCTGGTTCTCCGGGTCCCTCTCATTACCACCTCGACCCTGGCGTGTATTCTTTCTAGCGCGTACCCATTCCCCTCGTGAAACCGTACTGCCTAGCCGATAAAGTCAACATTTCCGCCAATCTCCCGGCCAATATTCTTTCAAACAACTTAAACAACTTGCTTAAGTGGCTGATAAGTGCAATCGGTCTCACCGTCCTTTTTGGAGATCAGGACTATTTTTCTTTCTTCCACCCCGTCCGGTAAATTCCCGTGCCCAGCACCGAATTGAAAGTCGGCCTCACTCCGGGGCCCTTTGGGCAACGCACGCGACAAACTCCGGTGGAAACCATCCACTCCCGGCGCCTTCATTCTGGGCATCCTCCTGGCCACCTCCCTAACCTCATTGTCACTGTTCGGCTCCGCCGGTTGCTCCCGGCTCTCATCGTTCCAGCTACCTGCGGCCCTCTCCTGTCTTGGAAACAAATGCCGTATCTTTTCAATCATCTCTTCATCGGTGCCTACCACTCTCTGTCTCTTTCCCAGCTTCCCGGACGCAATTTTATACGCTCTACCCCACGGGTCGCTCTCCAGCTCTGCGCACAGCTGCCTCCAGCACTGGTTTTTACTCCGGCTCATCATCTGCTCCAGGCCCTGTTGTGTTTGTGGTTTTGTCGTTATGGTTCCTAGGAGGCCCTCCAGCTCCTCCTCGTTCAACTTGTGGCCCTCCGCTGGCTCGATTGACTGGTTTCTTTGTTCCACCACTGGTCTCCAGTCTCCACGTTATATATCTATGGTCGCTGTGGGTCTCCTCCTCCTCGACCGTCCAGTACCGAGTGTCCCGTGCCTCTCTCTCGTTGGCGCGGGTGACATCAATTATTGACTTCCTATCGCCTCTCTCGTAGGTGGGACGCTTACCTCGATTAAAAGGGACGAGGTCCAGAGTAGCCAGCATCTCCTCAACTTCGACACCTCGTCTATTTGTTGCAGGAGCCCCCCAGGTGATGGAGGCCGCGTTCATATCGCCTGCCAGAAATGCTCGGCCGTTACTCGCCCCTCTTAGCTTCCGAATTATTTCTCCGAGTCATCTTTAAACATGCGTGCTCCGAAGCCCTACCCACCTCCGACAGTATTGCCACGTCCACCCTCATGACCTCGGTCGTACGTCTCAAAACGTCATATGCAGCTCTAGAATGGTTCAAATTGGCCTGCATAAATTTCATAAAAAGATATGAGGTTACGAAACAAATCAGAAAAAGTGGCTCTAACAATAACACAGACAAGTTATATCACAGACTGAAAGGTACCAGAAGCTCTATACAAATGTCTCTAGGGCTAAAAGTATCACAGAGCAGGATGTATCACAGTCAATCTTTCGAAAAACTACAATTGGATTCAGAAGGTACTGTGGAGGAAGGGACCGGAAAAACTCCAACAAAGAACTGAACCTGCTGCACCATCAGCAGTAGATATCGGTGACCAGGTACGGAAATAAAGTGTTTAGCATTTATGGAAAGAATTGAAACATGTTACGGTTTCAGTGGAAGAGAATTACCGTTGGCGCTACCAGATCTCGTATCTCATATTGTACATATACAGGGTGTTACACATAAGTATGTAAAAAAAATTGGGTGGTAGAGGAGACAAATAAAAAAAATATATATCAAGTCTATTAAGTGCGGGTCGCAAGAAGCGCTCTAAATAAACAAAATTAATCAATCACCGCTTCTCAAATTATAGCAAGGTGAACTATAAATATTTCTAATTAGTTTATGGTGGTTTTCCCTATAATGAAAACAAAACGGATTTCTTTAGCAGTGATAAATTATTAATTGTGAACCACAATATACAACGAGAACTCGACATATGCACATCAGTAGCTGGTGTAATTGAATCGATTTTATTCGTGGGGAGCATAGTTCGTCGATCCAAGAAAACTAACAAACTTTATCAATACTCCATACTCCAAATCTTTCCCGTAGTCTCCAAAGTTCTTAGCCAACTATAAGAGAATGCAAACTAATGAAGCCCGAGCAACTTATATCTTTCAACCACAAAGTTACTGAGTTACAGCCACTGATTAGATCGAAATATCAAATAAGCGGGTAATATTAAACTAAGGAGTAAGGATACCGTAACTAACCGAAAGGCATTTTAAATTTTTAGATTTGTAAAGCATTTCTATTTGTTCAATAATACGCAGCCGTTACCCAATAACTATAAATTATGGTTCGCGGATCAGTGCACTCAGCTATAATTTGCATGGAATTAAAGACCCGTGCCAAAATAAATAATCCAACAAAAAGATTCAATGTAATTCGTTCAGCTCTTTAGAGCATACAGAATGTAACGAAATAATGCAGGCGGTGCATCAATTATTATTGTAAAGCAAAAATTCCACTCATTTTTCATTTGAAGTATCTTTGAGCCGAGTTGCAGTTTACATTTTCGCTAAATTCCCGCTTACTAAAATCTGATGTGTTCGGATAAAGCTGGCCATTTAAAGCAGTAGTCTAACAAATTTAATTTATCAAGTGCTCTCGTTCAGAGCAAGTTAAAAGTAAATCCATTAAAACCCAAACCATTCAAAGGGATTCGTTTAATTAAATTGACAAATTTGTACAGCGACCATTTTATTCTGTAGGGATAACGCTAATCAACGAATGTGCGATGCCAAATACGGTTGTTGTGTTAACTCTTTAATACAATTTTAGCTGTCGTTCTAAATGCAAATAAAAGGGGTTGCTTCTCGTTGGTTGAAACAGGCAAAGGTGGTCGTTAATAAAATATCTGATTTTGTTAGCCCTATTGAGAATTGTCTGACTACGTGCGTTTTTTTTTTCTCATTTTTTAGAAACATGCTGCACGGCATTGGGTCTGCCAAATCAAAAGTAAATGTTATATAAATTAAATTGAAGCCGCGTCGCGTTTGAGATGTTTCCTATTACCAGAGAAAGAATGAGATCCAGCATTTTTTTTACAACGCTAAATTCTATATACAGTGATATTCATTAAGAAGTAGACATAGGGATATGCGCGTATTATATTGTTTTCCCTATGTCAACTTTTAAATAACATTTCTTCCAACCTATCAACCAACCTATACAAAATGCAACGCTATTGACAGAAGGATATGAATTCTGTGATAGATATGAAACAGTGAAATTTTAAAAGTAGCGTAATATTTATCACATCATTTGCATTAGGCGTTTGTAATTATGCACTAAGGCAATGCAATTGCAAAATCCAGAATGGCAGAGCAGAATGCGTGCGCATAAGTTATTTTGGTTGCATAAAATTAGGCGTCCCTCAGAACAGATTTTGTCATTTAAAAGTAGACATAGGGAAATACAATATACACAAATCCCTATGTCTACTTCTTAATGAATATCACTGTTAGATGTTTTGAAGCAGCAGTAGAAGTCGATATTTCGTAGACGTAAAACTTAGGTCAGTTGGAGGCAGATGTAACAACTGTATGTTTGGCCATTTACGAAGAAGATTATTAGAATTACAAGTATGAGAATGAAGTTTGTCTTTACCAAAATACATTCTCGAAGAAACGATGCGTATTACTATTAGATCGCTCAATAACACAATAGAACCTTTTGCACTTCCTGTAGTTTTGCTAGCGAAAGACGTCTAGGCGATTGTTGAATAGCTTCCTCACAGACACTACCGTGCTTCTTAACAGCAGCTGGTGTCCTTGGCTGCAAATCGAACTATTAGTATTGAGTGCAGAGACAGTTGTTTCTGGTGCCTTAGGTCGATGATTGTCCCTTTTTTAGTTTTCTTGCTTTTGTTGTTGACTCCAATCGTCAAGTCTTCTACAAGCCTTTGGACATTGATTCTGGAAATGACAAATTTCTCCGCAATTCCAACAATGGAGCTGCTTCTTTGTCACCATAGCCTTGACAGCTTGAACTTCAGCAGTCAATGCCGCCAACGTTTTGAACGGTGTTCTCCTTTTCTACAGCTCTAACGTTACTGCTCTTCTTCCGCCATGTAATAGTGACTATAGGTCATTTCCTCTTCACTAGTTCCGTGTAGTTAGAACGTTGTTAAGGAAGCAAGCTTTGTAATGTGTTCAACGGTTCCCTAGTAGAGCGACAATAAGGGCCATTGCCTTCTGCAAATTCGATCATCCGTTCTCATTCGCGGCCCCTTCAAACTGGATAAAATAATTTTTTTATTATACCTGAATCACAATCTCCGTTTTAAACACTGAAATGCGTGCGAAAAGGGGCCTTTAAAACACACGTGCTTTAAAGTTGCTAAGTAACGATACTTCAAGTATGACTTTTGAAACTGTCATCTGGGTGAAATAAAAAATCTTCCTAAGTCGCTTTTTGTAAATGCAGAACATTTCTTTTGCTTGTACCTATCCTTTGGTTGAAGCTTTTACAAATGCGCGTAATTTAGGGTATGCTTCCAAATCTGTCCCACTTTTTAGTCCCAGCAATAAGTGAAGTTTTGAATGAATGCACCAAAAGATAGAAGATTTAAATACCTTTGACATTTCCTTCATATATGCCAGCATTATCGATGCATTTAAGACTTTATTCGTAAGTAACTTCCTATTCCATGGAAACAACTTTTCATACGCTTGATAATAGGCTTTACTGGATTGAGATTTTACACCTACCAATGTTTGTTTAGATTTTACAACAAGCGATTTAATGGACGGTGTATTATCTTTTTCAACGGAAATCGTTTTATTCACAAAGACGACGATTTTTATAAGCAAACGTCAAGTGACATTTCCATGGCAATCGTGAAATTACGAACACCCAGCCCACTTAATTAGACATGTGTTCGAGTATAACGTCAATATGATGTGATTGAATTTCCTATTTTTAAATTATACTGTAGGTATAATAAACAAGTTGTAAATCAGCATATGCATGATTAAAGCGCATTTTTGGTAATGCAGGTCAGTATTTTATTAGCGAAGTTTAAAATTATCGATCTCACGAGCTGCGTTAAATAATTAATTTTATTTAATTAATTTCAATTGACGGTACGTCTTCATTTTGTAAAACAAATCACAAAGTAAATAATAAGTTTTTATACTGGTAGCGCTATCTAACGGTAAAATTATAGCACCTCCGAAACCCATATCGAAATTATTTTCTTCAATTATCGATCTCACCAGTAATCTAACTCAAAATAGACTAGTGCCTGCACATCTACACTATAGCAGAAAGCTTTTAGTGAAAATTTGAAGTCTCTAGCTATTGTAGTTGTGGAGATCTAACGCGGACAGCCGGCCTGCCAGCAATGACGAATATAATAGCGTATTTTTTTCAAAAATGCGCTAAAAATACTATAAGATACACGTGTATAATTGGTCTTTAAAGCACTTGCAACGTTAAAGGCACTCCGCTTTGCGTCGTGCCGTTAAACTCGTTGGGCGTGCTTTAGACTTGATTATACACTTGTATCTTAATATATAACGTCTTTCGCTATAGAAACCGTTGCACGTCATTGATTTGTGTATCAATTTCAGACATATGCTGCAACACTGCAACATGTACAAAAAAAAACAAGTGTGCGAAATCTATAGAAAACTTGTCTGAAATTGATTCATAAATCAATGACGTGCATCGGTTTTTATAGCGAAAGACGTATACTATTTATTACACCCGAATCACAATCTCTGTTTTGAACACTTATGAAACTGTCATTTGGAGCTAAATTATAAGTCTTAGGTCGCTTTCTGTAAATGCAAAAGATTTTGTTGGCTTCTACCTATCCATTGGTTGAAGCTTTCACAGACGCACGAAATTTAGGGTATGCTGTCAAATCTGTTCCCTTTTTTAATTGCTGCATTGTTGGAAGTTTTAAATGACTGCAAAATGGATAGATTTAAATACGTTTGACATTTCCATCATATATGCCAGCATTATCGATGCATTTTAGACTTTGTTCGTAAGATGCTTCATATTCATCCACGAAAACTTTTCATAATCTTTATAATGCGCTTTACTGGAATTGGATTTTGCACCTACCAACTTTTCTTCTGCTTTTGCAACAAACTATTCCTATTTCAAATGGGACGCGAAGCACGAAATAAAATGACGTTCTTAATATATGACAATGCTTTTTCTATGGAAACGACCACGACGGCAGAACCTAAGCCTACTATTTCTGGCGTCTAAATTAAATTCAGAATTGTCAGAAGCTTTACAATGATTTATTTATATGGATTCTGTTATAAAATAAAGGTTTGTATTATACACGACGATAAAGGGAAACTAACCATCTCGTGAAAGTTAATTCACTCAAGGTTAAAATATCCCTTTATCGTGTTATATAATAAATAAGAAATAACTGTTCGTGTGTGCTTTTTACTTGAATGGTATTGTGAAAAATCGTAAATCTATTTTTAGGTGTTATTGTTTCTGCCTTTTAAGTTTAAATTCAGGGTAATTCGAACAGAACCTGCAAAATGCAAACAGCACCTCGTTAATTCAGCTACTGGATCCTGAATGTAAATGCAAACACCCTTTTGAACGGTAAAAAAGTGGATAGCCGAATAGCCTCGAATGCAGAAGATTTTTTACCGCTTTTCCGCCACTCAAGTGTTGATTTTTTTCTATTATCTTTGTAAGACGTCAAATATGATGTGTGTATTTAAAGCAGCAATTATTAATTAACATCAATAAATAAGCCTAACACCACAGTCTTTTGTTATTTAAACACAGAATAAAACTGATTCAGAGAGAAACTTCGAACAAAGGGCTAAACTAACGAGGGATTTAAAAACATATGCCCTCTCGCCACAGCAAAGTTTCAAAGTTCAACTTGCAAAAGACAACTGTCCACAAGATTCTATTAAATCCGCATTTAGTTCGGGTTCTTGCTTCAAATTAGCAACACAAACAGATAATTTTATACGAACCTTATTTCAATGTCATCAAGCAAGTAAATTAAGTGGAAAGTGTCATGAATTCGGTATGAGGACATTCTGGATTTGGAGGGCTTTGGTTGTCAACGAATTTCTAACTTTTAAGTATAAACTAGTTACTGGTTCAATTTGGAAGCTTGAAATAAATTAGCAAAGCCAGCTTGTAGATGTATTAATCATAAGGCTGTGTTTCGTCCGAGGTTACATCTCCCGGATGAATTAAATCCACATCATGTTCTTATACAGACGTACATGGAGACTTATTCATTTACATAATAAATTCAAACACATATTTTCGTGTTAATTGTAAAATTAATACCTTTCCCGCAAGTTGTGTTTTACAAAAAAGGGTATCAATTGCATGAGTTTCTAACATTGGTTAGTGTCAGAAAATTGTTCGGAAGGAATAATTTACGCATTTTAAGTATAATGTACTTCAATTGATGGAATGTGAAATGTTCATAATTGCAGTTCAAGGTTTACGAAGGATTAATAAATTTCGAGTAAGCTCTAGTACGTCAGTTTAATTTAAATAAGTATTTATTTCGTAATATAACAAAGCTACATTAAAATCTTGTTAGGTATATCTTCATTATAATATTATTCTTATAATCATATTATGTAACATGTTTCTGATAAAAATATACGATACAATGAATAACAATTGGCAAATTCTTGTCCCAGAGGCAGTACAACATACACCAAAATAAAATAAAGCCTGTTTTGCTGGTTCAAAATCGTGTTTATTGTTAGACGATTACAATTCAAATCATAAAATTCATATTCTCTTTCCACAAAATAAAATAAAATTAAACTGCGCAAGGCAAGGGAAAACCAAATAAAATTAGAGTTTTGTACAAAGCCGTTATGTAACTTTGCGTTCATATTAACCAGACGAGTGAGTGTAACCTGCGGAGTCATGCTAGTTATAAAATATATACAGTCTGTTCTACAAAAAGGGCATGCTAGATTTAATAGATTTTGTAAATATTGAATAACAAGTTTCTCAATTTTTTGTATATCAATGATATGCATATTCTGTAGAATTTTTGTAGAACAGACTGTATATAGACTACTCACCCATACAGAATTTCCTTACCTCCGATCAGTAGAATTTCAGCATGTTATGCAAAGACAGTCTGAAAGTGATGCAAATGTGGCGTTAATCCACAATAGGGGTTTACAGTATAGTTGAATTCCGTAATTCTAATCTTATAAGCGTATACCTCACGAACTTATAAATTAATGTAACGTTATTTATAAATTCGGGTTCGATTTATATCAATATTTATTAAACAGAACTAAAACACTATAAAATCCGTACAATTTATATCGATTATGTATATCACTCACAAATTTATATCGATTATTTATATCACTCACACTTCGCAATTTATCTTTCCGTGCTCGATGTTTACGTACTCGTTCGGTAGTAGACTGGCGCGATGTTCGGTCCGCAACCATTTGTACACGCAAGCAATGTAAGTTCCGAACATCCGCGTACATTCTAGAATAGTCCTACACAATCTCACTATCGCGCGCGTAGAAAATTCCAGAGCGCCAAAGGCGACGTCATGTCTGGAGCATTTCCGTTACACTGCCCCCTTCTTAATTCTGGACGTCTCGTTCAGAAACTGCGTTAGTATTACTTTTTAATGCCTCGTGTCGGAATCTGCAGTCAGAGCCTGCTCGACAAACACCTTTCTTGAAAAAGTAACAGTCCACAGTTTTGCGGAGGGTCGTCCCCTGTGGGTTGAAGCAGCATACTGTAATTCGAACGCTAGTGTTTCTAAAAATCACTTCGATCATGGTTCGCACTATCTTCCAGTCCAACCCATCTAAACCACATCCAATCTTCGGGATCGCCAAGCTATTTATGTCATAGTATGCCATGAGTTTCTTTAAGTTTTTTAAAGCAGACCAGAGGTTTTCATAGGTGGGTTTGCCTTCTGACGTTTTCTTTGAAACCAAGTAGAACAAAGAGCGTTGACTATCTTCCAAGCGCAGTACTTTACCCACTCGTGGTCTTTGCTTTAACAACTCGTCTATTCTTCCAAATCTTTTCCGGAATACGGAAGCTATACCTCTACCCATGCGAAGGTCTTCGGCGACACAATGGGCGATGGAAACGTTAACCGGAAGCTCAAAAATATTTTGACAAATTTCCTGAGTAACGCCAAATCGAGCTTTCTTCCGCTGGGCGTAATTTGACATAAAATCGTTAAAGTTTGGCTCGATCCCAAAGCTGCGTTCTTCTTCTCGAATACCTCTAACTTCTTCGTTATTGTTGGATCCGGCATATCGTGCGAGTCGATTAATGTGGACAACTTTCGGTTTCCGGTGGTTCATTCTGATACGATATATCACGTCGTTTATTTTCTTGATCACCTCATACGGACCTTCCCATTGTCTTTGTAGCTTGGGAGAAAGACCTCTTCGTCTCTGTGGATTGTGCAGCCATACCAGACCTCCAGCTTCAAAAGCTTCATTGGCCGAGCGGAGGTTGTATTGATTTTTCATGCGATCGCTGGTAATCTGAATATGACTTCTAGCCAAGTCGTGAATATCGTTCATCTTCGCCTTTAGTTGGTCAACATAATTTTCACCTGCGACATATTCTTCATGGGGTTTACGCCCAAACTCGAGATCACATGGAAGGCGTAGTTCACGACCCAACATAAGGCAGGCAGGAGTCTGACCCGTGGTCTCGTTAACGGCTGATCGATATGCCATAAGGAACAGGTGGAGGTACTGGTCCCAATTTTTCTGATGTTCTGCCACGACTTTTGAAAGATATTTACCCATCGTTCGTTCATTCTGGTTTTATTGGCTCCTACCAATCGACAAACATCTTGAAACAAAGCCGATTCAAAGTTCCTTCCTTGGTCTGAATGGATTTCTATAGGAACACCAAAACGTGTAAAGAACTCCTTTACCAACACTTCTGCAACTGTTGCTGCCTCTTGGTTTGGAATGGCGTAAGCTTCAGTCCACTTTGTGAAATAATCCATAGCCACTAGGATATATTTATTTCCGCCATCTGTCTCGGGAAACGGTCCTGCGATATCGATAGCAACTCGTTCCATCGGACTACCAACGTTATACTGCCTCATGGGTGCCTTCTTCTTGGAAACTGGTCCGTTTCCAGTAGCACATAACTCACATTTTTGACACCATCGCCGGACATCTTCTTTACGGTTGACCCAATAGAATCGCTCACGTACCCTTTGCAACGTTTTCGTAATACCAAAGTGTCCTCCGGAAGCGCCGTCATGCAATTTTCGCAATACTTCCGACACTTTGCTTCTAGGTACTACTAATTGCAGCGTCGATTCGGTGCCATCTTCACTTTCAAGGGTCCTATACAACAGGTTGTCTTTCAGAGTCAGGCTATTCCATTGGCCCCAATAACTCTTTACTTCAGGACTTGTGGCACTAATGTCTTGCCAGCCTGGTCTTTGTCCGTGGCGCATCCAATTCAGAACAGTTTTTATACTTGGGTCGTTTTCTTGGGCCGTTTTGATTTCGCTGGCTTCCATTCCTCACTCTCTACAGTTGTTCGTCGCAGATGGCCAATCTTGTCTTCTATTTTAGAACAATGTGTGCAGTTGTCCTTGCACGGTCTTCTTGACAAAGCGTCTGCATTATTGTGAACTTTTCCAGCCCTGTGTTCAATGTCGTAGTCATATTCCTGAAGACGTTCTAACCATCTTGCCACCTGTCCTTCTGGGTTTCGGAACTGCAAGAGCCACTTTAGCGCTGCATGATCTGTCCTTATCAGGAACTTGCGGCCGTAAAGGTACTTATGGAAATGTTCGCATGCCTTTACCACACCCAGGAGCTCTCGCCTAGTCACACAATAATTCCTCTCGGGTTTCGACAGTACTTTGCTGAAATAGGCAATGACTCTTTCCTGTCCGTCTTGCAATTGAGAGAGAACAGCTCCAATGGCGGTGTTACTGGCATCGGTATCTAGCACAAACTTTCCTTCATTTCTGGGGTAGCCAAGGATAGGTGCGCTAGTAAGAGCTTGCCGGAGATGTTCGAAAGCTCTTTGACAGTCTTCACTCCATTCGTACTCATTGCCCTCTTCTGTCAACTTTATTAATGGTTTGGCAATGTTGGCAAATCCTTTCACGAATCGTCTATAATAGGTGCACAAACCGAGGAAACTTCGAATCTCGTGCTTGTTCTCAGGAATCGGCCACTCTTGAATCGCTATAATCTTCTCTGGGTCAGCTGTAACACCATCACGAGATACGATGTGCCCCAAATATTTAACTTCTTTTTGGAACATAAAGCATTTCTTGGGACTTAGTTTTAAATTGGCCTCTCGTAATCGTCCAAACACCTCTCTCAGGTTCTTTAGGTGTTCTTCAAAAGTTTTTCCTACGACAATTACATCATCCAAATATACCAGACATGTCTGCCACGTTAGTCCCCTTAGAACTGCTTCCATAAGTCTCTCAAACGTCGCGGGGGCATTACACAATCCGAAAGGCATTACTGTGAATTGCCAAAGTCCAGAGCCTATAGAAAACGCGGTCTTCTCTCGGTCTGTCGATTCCATCCCCACTTGCCAATAACCACTCTTTAGGTCGAGTGTGGAAAACCATTGGGCTCCAGATAGAGTGTCCAAGGTGTCGTCTATTCTTGGCAGTGGATAGCTATCTTTCTTGGTGACCGAATTTAATAGACGGTAGTCAACGCAAAATCTTGTGGAGCCATCCTTCTTCTTTACAAGCACTATCGGTGATGACCAAGGACTATTCGATGGCTCGATGACACCTTGTTTTCTCATGTCTCTAATAATCTCCTCAGCTTCGTCTCGTTTAGCCAAGGGGAGTCGCCTTGGCTGTTGTCTAATCGGTTGGGAATTGCCAGTATTTATTTTATGGGTGACTATGCTCGTCTTGCCCTTGTCCTGGTCGTTTATCGCGAACACATCTCGGAATTCCACAAGCATATTTTTCACCTTTTGTCGTTGTCTATTGTCCAAATCTGGAGTGTTTTTAATGACCATATCTATCAGCTCTCTTGGATACTTTCCTTTAGATAGATTTTCCGATTTTACAGAGCGAATAGCCGAGATGGGCACACACTGTCCAACTACAGTTCGTTTGCTTAGCTTAACAGGACTATCTTTCAAATTCATAATTCGAATCGGAACGCCATTTTGAACTTTTACCAGAGCCCTAGCCACTAGAAATTCCTTTTCGTTTAGTGCTTCGACTATCCGTAGGCTTCCCTGGCGACAATATCCATCTAAAGTGGCCATTATAATTTTTTCACTAAGTCCGGGTATAATGACGTCATGAGTGGTTAACAGGCGGATAACATCTTCTTTGTCTTCATGGAAAGGGAGTTCTTCATCGCCGACCTTTAACACGCCCTTTTTCACGTCTAACACAGCTCCGAGTTTCTTAAGAAGATCCATCCCCAAGATGAATTGATCAGAAATATCAGCAATTAGCACCTGGTGATTGATGGTGGTCTTTCCGATGGTGACAGACATTTGTATTTCTCCGTGCGTTTTTATTCTTTCACCAGTTGCTGTTTTTAACTGCACGGTCGAAGATGAGATCCGAGAATGATTCTTCAATAACTCTGGTCTTGCAATAGTTCTTGTTGCACCTGTGTCTACTAGCAAGGATCTGTCTTCTCCATTAACTCGGCCGTCGATGTACAAACTCAGAACTTTTCCAGACGACGTAATGTTTACAGTGAAGATCGGGGCTTTGTTTCTGCAGGTCGACGATAGCCCCTTCCTGTCGACCTTTCTTAGTTTTCCGACTGCTGTAATGGTTTTTGGCAGTTGCGGCGAACGTGTCCAATCTCGCCGCAATTCCAACATCGTGGTTCACGTTTCTTTGCCAGTGACTGTATTGCTTTATTGATCTTTTCTTCCACTACTTTACTGACCTTTTCTTCCACTACTTTACTGACCTTTTCTTCAAAACTTTCAGAACCACCTTCCTCTTCGATGGTTCTTACCCGGCTGTCACTGCGAGGTTCCACCATACGTACTCGCGCACTTCCATGACTAGCTTTCTTGGCGGCTTCGAATTCTAACGCATGGGCCAAAGCTTTCTCAATTTTGTCGTGCCTAGCCAATCTCAAAGCCTGCTGGGGATTTCCATCACGAACGGCATCGATAAATGTTTGTACAGCCAGTTGATCAAGAAAGCTCTCCGGTGCCGTAGGGTATGCCAATCGAATCAGTCTAGCGATGTCCGCTTCAAGTTCCTGCAAACTTTCTCCAGGTTTCTGCATTCGGTTCTTGACTTGGGCATAGTAAACTTGCTGAAGGTGTTTATCGCCATATCGCATTTCGAGTCGCGCTACTATTTGTTGGAAGTTCTGTTGATCCTCGGGGATAGTCCGCAACACATCCAGAGCATCTCCTCTCAGAGCAAGAATCAGGGCTGTAGTTTTGTCTTGAAGAGTTCATTTATTTGCCGCAGCCGCTGCTTCAAACTGTCGAACGTACGTGGTCCAAGGAATCTTACCATCAAAAGTAGGTGGCTTTATTCGGGCTTGCTGAACGTCGCCATCTACTCTTGTATTTGTTTCTGAGTCGACCTTCTTGTAATGAGTAGACTGTGGCACCTCAAGAAGACGGTCCATCAGTAATTCATCTGGGGCACTACTAGTACGCTCTTCCGTAGTCAGTCGCAAGAATTGCTCGCGCAGCTCTTCATACTTGTGCTCAATCTCGACGAATGTTGCTTTAAATGTTTTGGAAACTTCCGTAATTCTATCTTCAACTTTTTCTTCAATTGATTTAGAGACTTCTTCGATAATCTTTCTAGAATTTTCCTCCATCTTTTCGAACTTCTCGTCCATTTTCTCGAACTTCTGTTCAAAATTTCTAGAATTTTCTTCCAACTTCTCTTGAATATTTCTAGAATTTTCTTCATTAATCTTTCTAGAATTTTCTTCCAACTTCTCTTGAATATTTCTAGAATTTTCTTCATTAATCTTTCTAGAATTTTCTTCCATTTTCTCGAACTTCTCTTCAAAATTTCTAGAATTTTCTTCCAACTTCTCTTGAATATTTCTAGAATTTTCTTGGGTGCTTTTCATTTCTTGTTGCAACACCTGTTGGCCATTTTGGATTTGCTGGAGCAAATTGAGCATCGTTTCTTCCATTTTAGCGGCAGCAGATCTTGTTACAGGCATACACAAGCACAAGCACTTAATTTAATCTTACTTTTAATTAATTTAATTAATCCCACTCCTGACACCAATGTAACGTTATTTATAAATTCGGGTTCGATTTATATCAATATTTATTAAACAAAACTAAAACACTATAAAATCCGTACAATTTATATCGATTATTTATATCACTCACACTTCGCAATTTATCTTTCCGTGCTCGATGTTTACGTACTCGTTCGGTAGTAGACTGGCGCGATGTTCGGTCCGCAACCATTTATACACGCAAGCAATGTAAGTCCCGAACATCCGCGTACATTCTAGAATAGTCCTACACAATCTCACTATCGCGCGCGTAGAAAATTCCAGAGCGCCAAAGGCGACGTCATGTCTGGAGCATTTCCGTTACATTAAGATGGACTGCTGATCAAACAGTTGCATAGAGGTAGAAATGACCCTAGAATGGGCGCCGCCATGATGTGCACATTCTAGTTATTTTCTAGGGGAATTTTCCTAGTGCTCAAGTGTTGAGACTATTGCAGCCTTGGAAAATGACATGTGTCACAGTAATTTATTTCGAAAACGTGAGGTTAATGCTTGTTTATTGGTTGATTTGAATTTCGCGCCATGTGAGTGCACATCATGGCGACCCCCATGTAGGTGTCATTTGTTAATTCATCATTAGCAATCCATCTTAATTTATAAGTTCGGGGTATACCTGAAACCATAAAACAATTTTTTGGACAGTACAAGTTTATATAAAATAGTGGCTGATTAGAAAAAAAAATTAACATGTGCGGTATTAGGGGTTTATACAAAACGAGATGATTGTGGCGGGCTCTGTGACGTAATAAGTCCTACCAATCTGCTGCTAGAACCATTCAGATGACATCACGACTTGGAAATATTACAGGAGAATGTCATTTGTAACCTGCGTCACCTGTCAAAGGCACGTGTATTGTCGTTCACTTTCGCGTTAGATGCAGTTAAACATGCCTCTTAAAACGTCAATTCCGACGAACGTCAGACCCTCGCACAAGGTTGCTGGTTCACTTATACGTGATTGGTTGTAGTTTTCCGACGTATTTAGACGGAAGCGTTTCAAATTCGGACTAAAAACGCAGCTTTTCAATAATTTATTTTGGGTTTATTTTACTCGCCAATAAAAATTGAAGACACACGGGTCTTTTTATTTTTAATGTACTTTGTAGATCAGGAATAAAACATGTAGCCGGGAGGCCCCTATTAATTCTCAATCCCAAGTGCAATATTATGTAACAATCAACCATCTAACGTACGTCACTCGCCCCCAGATGAAGCACCCTGTAAATAAACGGTAACATATTCATGCAAAAAAAGGGAAATGTGCTGCAATAAATTCAATTATACATTAAAATGTAGTTCCGCATACTTGTATTGAATATAATCCCTAAGGGAACATACTAAATATGTAAATATAAATAAAAACAGTAAATCGGTCAGTAATTCATATTTCGGGTTAGCGGGCAAAACAAGCGCTTGGAACAAAGCGGTACTGTAAATTGGAAAACAACATATTTACGTAGAATCCATACTATACTGGAATGTCGTTAATTCGGTAAATAATCTAACACGATCATATAATTACTAGATGGATGCAATAAATGTCAAGATAAAGACTACGTCACCTTTGTAATTTTCGAAGCTGCACTCACTATTCGAAACGTAAAAATTTACCCTTTTTAAGCAAATCCTAGACGAAAATTGTTAATATCGACCGTGCTCCGAGTCGTCGGGTCGATAGAGGTCATTAAGTTCCCTCGTATGGGGACTTTTATTGTCAAATTATCGCCCATTTCAATGTAGAGCGGAGAAGAAAAAAAACACGTGTTCCACGGAAACGAAACAAAGCGCAATCTTGAATTCTTTCGTTGCGGCAGGGGCGGGTTTCGGAATATTTAAATCAAATTCGGTTCCATTACAATATGTACAATTGTAAACTAATGAGAGAATATTTAATGTATAAGGGTAAAGTTTCATGGAATACCAGGATAAGCATTGTTAATTAAACTCAACATTGTAAACTGCCAATAAAAAAAGTACTTACCTCAGGATTTAAATTTCTTCGGTGTATCTGATGGATTAAATACTCACAGAGTCGTTGTCTGCTTAATATACCTATATAATTAGGTGAAATAAAAATTTTATTACAGATTCTTGTAAATGAATAAAATATGTGCTCCGTTGTAAGCTAATGAGAATACTATTTTTTTCGGATGCCACGGAAGTGTTGCATACCAGGTTGTAAAAGCACCTACCTCTCCTTGAAAGAAATCCATGTAAGTACGTTTTCTTTCCCAAAAGATGAAGTCAAGCGTGCTCGGTGGATTCGTGCAATACCCCGAAAAGGGTGGACACCTTCATCTGGAGCTGGTGTGTGTATAGTTGACGCCAAATTAAGTTGGGTATGACTCATTCTTAAAATTGTACGGATTAAGATTCAAGCAACGTCAGTCGTATCTAAATCGACGTTTAGTTAATATGCGCACGGGTAGATGTCTCTGTAACTTGCTAACTTCAAGTTCAACTTTTAATCTGTCAAACTTCGAGGTTGCGTAAATTGATATGCGGATTCAAAACTAAAAGCACTTAAAGGGAACTGTTAAAGGGAACTGTTACTATTTATAGTAGTGAATTATTAAAATAGAAGAAATGGTTGTTATAATTATCTCCACTTATTTGAACCTATACTTAATGTAGGTAAACACACCGATCCTCTGCATTCATTTATAACATGCATTTCAGGCAGAAAACTGGCAAATCAAATGCGTTATTCTAAAATGTTGAACATTAGCTACGAGCAAGGTTTCACAATATCGTATACAGTCCTCTTCTTTCGGCAAAGGTGATTTGGTAACGAGACATCTGTATCTGTACATATCGTGCTTCAGCTTATGAGATTATGTCAAGAAGAAGTCAAAAACAATTTCGTTATACTTATAACAGATGTTCAGTTCTAGTTTAGATGCTACAAGATAATTATAAAGTTACGTCAATGGTTTTCACAATTTCATATGCAAGTTGTTACAATTTACCGATTAAACTCTCCACAAGTGCAAAGTAGTTTTTTAAAAAAACTGTTTCTTGATGTATTGAAGTAAAAACGTAAAAATAAATGTTAACCAGGTAAACACGAAATGACAGAAGAAAAGCTGAGGAATGCGCGACATACGTTTTAGACCGCCCGTATGAATTGTACAGCAGACTCAAGTTACGAATTTCTATCCTTCTCTAGCAACCGTCAATCTGTGTGAGAGGCACCGTTCCATACGCTAATTATTGCAATACATAGCGATGAGTCATACCCAACTTAATTTGGCGTCAACTATAGAAAACAGTTTGCCTGAAGGGACAATTAATACAGTGCAACTGCGATGTCCAAGACTTAAGGAAAATGCTGTGCACATTTGTTTAAGGAAGGTAATCTGCCTAAATATCTTTCTTCAACATTAAAACCACCAATGCGGAACCCAGAAGAGAGGGAAATACCATTTTGCAACAGCAACAAGATGCCATTGAAGCTTTTATGAAGAAAGACATGATTTTAGACTTCACCGATATGAAAGTAATCCGTGACAAACAGATTTCTTTTTTTAATTGGGAAATTAAGATAAATGTGACACACACATTTACTTTTATACTTTAGATTATAAAGATGGGGTTCATATAAAAAATAGTATCTATGTTAATTCCAATTTAGAAGTAAGTGTATATGTTGATAGAAATCGTTTGTCATATAAAGAATTATCTTGGATACTTCCATGCCACTTAAAGTTAAGTCCCAAATATCAAACTTGTTGTCACATTTTAAAACGGATGAGAATTTAACTTATCGCCTGATCTGAGCGAATTACTTGGTGCCGCTGGTTACTGCTCAGTTTTGTTTTACGCTGGGTCGTGGGTTTCTAATGACTCTTTATTTTTTTTTTTTTTACATTGAAATGGGCGCCAATCTGCCTTGACGTTACTCGCCGACCGACAGATGAATCGGACGAGGACAAATATGAATACAATATAAATTGAAGTAGTATTTAATTTGACTATTGTTGTAATTTGCGGAGGTACCTCTACTCTAGTAACGACTATCACAATTCTATTAATTATTCTTAATTTAACTTATGTAAATACGTAACAAAATGGACGTTTGGAATGAGATTAGATTGAGCGTTTATGAGAGAATGCGTGTGAATGATAATGATAACGGTGATTATCCTTAGCTGTTTATTCGAGCGGGAACCAGGTGCACAGAGGTCGAATGGCCGAATATGGCGATAGCAAAATGGCGTGCTTCCGTGATTGTCAATCAATGGTCCAATCCCAATGGCAGCTACCTATTCTTCAAGATCAGAAATATCGCTTGACCATTAATCGTAAATCGGAGACCAGAAATCAGATATCAGAGATCAAAGATCATAGAGCCCTAAATGGAACTGCGTCTTAGAGTATGAATACATTTATAATTAAACTTACTTCAGGTATTAAACGGCTCAAGATTTAAATTGGCTGCTAAATATGCACAATACCAATTGCATTAATTTGACAGATAAATGCGGTCCAGAATCTATTTCGCAACAAAGCCTTGCACGAATCGGCAATTATCGTAATGTAGTCCGTAGTACTGAATTAGTTCGCTCTTAAGTAAAACTCTAACAATTATTCGACTTTTCGATTGTGCTATCTAAGACTGTCTCCCCAGAAAATGCCAAACCCGCTCCCACTATCGCCTAACTCATAAAACTCGTTCACCGCCAAATTTAATTTATATTTGAAGTTTAAACTCTAATCTTGAAACGTTACAAACTAACGATAAATAGTATTTACGTTATAAGTCCGGTAGTTACTTGTAACAGTACGAGTTAGACATTATGGACGAGGCGACGTCAGGAGCCGAGTCAAGAATGTCTTAAACGAGTACTGTTACAAGTACTACCGGACGTATATCGTAACGTATTTTTTTCACTACTAGCGTCTGATGACATGATTATTAACCTTTTTTCC
This sequence comes from Photinus pyralis, assembly GCF_008802855.1. Lineage (NCBI taxonomy): Eukaryota > Metazoa > Arthropoda > Insecta > Coleoptera > Lampyridae > Photinus > Photinus pyralis. Next base: position 1,462,889 of record NW_022170249.1, read on the forward strand.
ACTTGTAAAGTAGGCTTTCTCGGCATTTGTTCCAAGTGGTTAATAATTTTTTATTATTAACTAGTAGTCAATAATGAGAACTGTCACGCTGTCACTTTTAGAAAACACAACCCGAAATTTCGCTCAATGAACGTTTAGACAAGTTCTCTAAAACGAATAATTGCCACCATTCGCAATTTCCAGAGAAATTACATACCTAAAATTATCACATTTTGAAAAAATTCGAACGAAATTACTCTTTGAAAAATCTCAAAAATACGGCCTGTTTGACTTGTACTTCCACGTACTTGATTGACATGTTAAATTAAGAAACAAACAATTCTGTCCAACCGTTAACTCTCTTATCAATATAATATGTTAATTTAGAGGATTTCAAGTGCTAGTAGTGAAAAAAATAGTATATATACCACGGTAGAGAAGTCTATTATTGCCTTCGCACCTTACACCCCTCGGCGCAAGCGCCTCGAGATGTAATCTTGGTGCTCAGGCAATAATAGTGGACTTCTCTACCTTGATATATAATGTACTATTATTTCATACTGTAAGTCTGTTTTGTATCATTATTTCATTTCAAAGATTACAAAATTTCATTATATTGTAAAAATCGCATTACCTTGTTTCTGTGGCAACGGCCGTTGCTATAGTTTGTACTTTGTTGACATTGAATTTTTTCACTGAAAAAATGGACGCTATAAACGTTGTGGGATGTTCCACTGTTCCCGATACAATCCTGTCGAAATCTCATGAAGCAACCGAAAAGTTGGTTCCTAAGAAGTCGGCCGCAAGGTATGAAAAAGAGTACTAAGTGGTTTGCCAATTGAGAAACGAACATGGGGCGAAACAAGTAGAGGAAAACGTCATGTTGGCATACTGTTTGGATGCAGTAAGTTTTTGAATTGAGATTTTTTTGCCTGGGTTTCGGTGTTAAAGCGTCATGGGGCATGGAAAAGCTCATCGACGGCAGAAAAATATACATCGAAGGCTCGGTAGAAGGAAAAGTTAAGATTGGCCGTATGATACAACTGATACAAGGCGGCGAAAATTTCATTCAAGTTCTACAGCAGAAGGGATCGAACATTACTAACTCGACATCCAGTAATAACCCAGGCGTTAGTGTTGAGGGCAATACAAATTGTTTCATTACAATCAATGTTAATGTTTGAAATAAAGAATTACAGCCAAATTTATGTTGGGGTTTTTAATTAATTGTGTGAAGATGTCAAATTTGATGTATACAAATAACAGTCCGGTAAGTGTTGCTTAGCGACACTTACCGGCTCTGATGCTGTAATAACTCACCTACCGGACTCAAAATGATAGTGTAATCGAACATCTACCGGACAGTATGAAATAAAAATAATGAAACTGTTGCCATGGCTTGTATTAATAGAGGACTCGACTATTTGAAAACAGCCGTTGAATCTTTGCAGGGAGTGACTGATTTTCAATATCACAGGAATTTAGAAGATATAGTTCATCACCTTAAACAAATAGTCGGTAACAAAAATAGCTGATATATTCTCGAATTAGGTACTATTGTTATGAGGTCAGTCATCATCGTGCTATAATGTATTACACGAATACTTCGTTTTGCCTCACAAGCGGTACCTCTACAATCTTTAGAACTGAGTTCACAATCAGAAGATAACAAAAATTACTTAGTAAATGTTTCAAAGACTCTATCAGAGGCTGAAAAAATTGTAGTCCTTCAAATATATGAAATTTATATTGCACTGCGATTATATTATCGTGGTAACTCAATTACAGGTATGGCAGTAAATAGCAGTAAATCTGATACTAATGACAGAAAAAACTGCCCTTACCTTTATGGTGTCTTCTGCATGTGGGAAATTAGCAGAGGTAGTTAGGATGTTTCCTGTGAATAATATTAAAGGACCAGAATTAACTATATTAATTGACAAGTGCATACGCGGCCTTGAGGTTTTATGTGTAATAGCTGATAACATTCTGTTAACAGATTTGCTTTCAAAAAACTGAGTCCAAGCTACACTATTGACAAACCCCAATTTCCTGGAAAAAAAAATATTTCCACTTTTTGATTTTGTCCATATATTTAAAAATGTGTGGAAAAATTGGATTAATTTGAAAAATATTGACCAAACTTTTACCTATTGGAGTTTTGAATGCTCATCTTCCACAGAAAATATAAAATATGCTAAATTACAACATTTAAAACAATTTTATGAAAAAGAAAAGAATGGTGAAAACAAGCATATAAACTAAATCAAGTCGCTATACCCCTTAGTGTTAGATAGGCAGAAGTTTCCATTAGCTGATAACATTTTCCATTCGTCAACAATAGCTGCATTAAGCAGTGTTGAAAATTATACTGAGACTGCTGATTTTCTACAAATTATTAGATCATGGTGGGATATTATGAATAATAGACATGCTATTTTTAATTAATAACAGTAATGTCTTTATTTGGGCATTGTACAAACGAACAACTGATGGAAAAGGAAAATAGATTGCTATACGTAAAAATCATCCAGAAAAAAAAACGCTACATGTAGGTTCACGAAAAACAGAAGTGTTTTTTTGTGTTCTTTCATTTAACCCAAAAAAATATAGTTAACAATGAAGTAATAGATGATCAGAGTTCTAGAATAATTCAAAGTACCACTCTAGCTTTTAATCTATCCGTCGGAAAACGTCCGGTAGCGATCTCTTACTTTCACGTTAATCTTTTCTGCGTGGGTTCAAACGAAACTACGCCAACGAATATTATTAGATACGTTTTATCGCAGATTTGCTTTTATGCATATAATTTCTTTTACAAGATTTTATGGTACTCAGGAACTTGATTAACCAAACGGCTTTTTGACCTAAATTAAATCGAACCGTTAATCTGCTTCAGATATTTCATACATTGCCAAATAAAAATGTTAACCCAGACGACTTACATAACGTGGTTCAAAACCAAATGCTGCACACTTAGTGCCCGAACAAAAATGATCATCTTGAATGACAACTTGGACCACGCACTTAGCGGTCTAGTGGCCCAACACCCAATACTTTAGACTCTTACACAAATCTCTACTCTAATTACAAATTATCCGCAAAATGGTGCTAAGTCCACCACCTTTAATCATGAATGAAACGGGCTGGTTCATCCCCACGAATCAATAGTGGTAGAAGACCGTTCACTAAAAGCCCACGGCCGTTCGATGTTGCAAATTCAGCGCTTCACGTGCAAAATATCATTCTGCGTAATCCTGACTGGGCTGTTTTGGGCACGTACACCCTATTAAGATTTTATTATCGCTCGCTAACGGCCGACCGACTGTCTCCAGTAACTGTCCGAAGCCATTAACTGTTCACGATGCCCATGGAAACCAGTGATCCATAAAAATACAGATCGCCAATTTGGCAGCTGACTAATAAAAATTTGGAACTTATAAATATTCTGTAGAAACTAACCCTCCTATTGGTTTACTCATTAAAATCGAATACCTTAAACAAGACAACCCTGATGAAACTTCGAAGTTGATGAAATATTAAAGCTTTGTGTCTAGCTTTGTGTAGTACTTTTATCTGGTAGATTAAAAACGAAGGTCTCGCCGAGTAGGCGAAACGTCTTTGGGAAATCACCACGAAAAACGGTCACATCAGGGAAATGGAACAGAATCTAAATGCCTAAATGAGACTGTCTTGTTATAAGTGACAAGCATAAACTAATACGCGCTTCCTCGAACTTCGAACTTCACTTTTACACACGAGGCGTAGGGTAAGGGTGTAGTGAGTATGCTGAAGGTGAGTGATTTAGTTTTTCCACGAGTACTGTATAGCATTTTGTTCAATTCTACTAAAAATTAAGTTTATTATGAATCATTTTTATTAGTATTTAATCGTTGTTTATGAAGAAAACATAGTTGCTAGTTTTCGTTATTATGGTTCTCATGAAACCATCATGAAAGAACCAATAATTTATTTGACAATCTGTTAACAAACTATAATTTGATATAAGTTTGAATTAATTGGAATTAGGTCTGATTTTGACATTGTAGTGCGGTAGTATTGGGGTGGTCGAAGAAAGAAATACCAAGTTCTGGATGAAATGCAAACACTCGCTTTCGAATTGAAGAGGCCTCTACGATTGGTTGGAACCTTGTATCTAAAATGGACTTTTCCTTCACCTACCAATCACGGTCGAGTACGGTACAATCGTCCCTTGATGCGACACGATTGTCTTTTTTGCCTGAACGAATCTTGTATGGAAATAGTTGGAATGGGCAAAGCAAACTTTCACATTTGGTACCTAAGTAAAAAACACTTGCTTTCAATGACATGATTGAACAAAACAAGTTTCAAATATCTACCACTTTATAAACACAAATTTCATGAACCCATACAAAATCAACTTTGAATGAATGAAACTGTAAACCTTCCTTTCACGGGTTTTATTACAAGAAACATTTCCCATTGCGACTCAAATTCTAAAGGTTTACTTAGATTAATTTGACACGCAAAAAAACTCTCTCAATGAGACTCTGAACGTAAACTTAGTTACTACTAGTTATTACATTTTACATTCTTATATGGAAGCTGGCATAAATTTGAGTATGTATAGATACATTTGAATATGCAAACGAGTACAAATATACGAAGTTACACCAATTGAATCATTATGTACTATTCGCGAGCGTTTAAATTAATTATTACTTCGTAGAGTTCCCAGACGTCTGTTATTACGCTTATGTTTATTCTACTTATGCCCGGTTTCACAAACGATAATTAACGTGAACCAATGATTAAAAGTATGAATGTTTACCATTATAATATTTTTAGTCACCCAATCATTTTAACAATCGCCGCTTAAAGTTATACTATATTCAAATATCAACGTTTCTTTGTAAGCCGAATCCTAAGACGACTTATTAGAAAGGTATATACATTCTGTATGAAACTCTTTGTATAAGTTATGGCGATCAATTTGAACTAATCTCATCACCGAGGCAAATCGACTGTCTCGTCAAAAACCATGCCTCCCTTAGTCCATACGTTAAACCTGATCGATTCTCATTATTTCTCGTTCAAGTAAACTGCTATCAAACTAATTTACCCGGAGATGGTCGTAATTTTTGTGTATCAATGGCGAAACTCTATTTAACGGACGTGAAAATATCCGGAGTATAAACTGTCCGTGTTAATTTAGGTTACTAATTGGATAGTGCCAATATCCGCCATTTCATAATTAAATTACAATCTTAATTTTTACGTTAAAGGGGCTATCTGAAAAATCCATTCACGCTAATGCATTATTCAGTTAATTGTGTTTCACAAACTTCAGCTTATTTCTATCTATACATATTCTTTGAAGGTATATAGCTGTTAGGTATGTGTGTTAAATTCCTTTGTATTCAAATTAATATTTCGAAAAACTTGTTATTTACTTGTTATCAGTGAAGTTTTAGAGATAATGAGTTGTTATACACGTGAGAAAGTTTTTCAGTTACAAATGTTACGATCGAAAAACTTGAAAAGGTGTTCAAAATTTCCTTCAGTGGAAATCAAAGTTAAGACTTTTGTGGAGATTGAAAGCCTCTAAGTTTCAAATATAGCAGGGTATACATGGAATGAATTCCATCACCGTTGACGTAGCACAACTTCTATCTATGGCTATAGCCATCGGAATCAAACAAAATCTCGATGATGTCGGTTTGTCGGTCCATGTGTACTCATTCTCATTTCCGGCTAAACGGCTGAACCGATTGGAACCCAATTTGCTATACATATTCTTAGACATAATAGGACAGAATCGCCCATGCGCAGGTGCGCAAATGGTATCTGCGCTTGCCACAGCAAATTTTTTTTAGGCAACACATTAGCATTTACATATTAAGGCTGGGATTGCCTGAAAAGAGAAGTACCCATAGTAAAGGACAAAGATTTTTTCGTTAGAATGTGCTGGTACCTAATAATGAATAGCGTAACTACAGCAGTTTTCTATACAAATATTTAAATCATTATACTCTCTTTAAGTGGGCCCCAAACAACACAGAGGGTGCTTTAAAAAAATGCAATTTGATTTGCATAACCACACGACAAGAAGATACAAAACACAAACGCAAGGTCGTTCACGGCTCCCTACAGACTGCTAGGTTAACAAAATTATAATTAGCTCTCTACCGCACATAACTTGAGGAGAATAATGAACCGCTTGTAACGTAACTTATGAAGTAAAAATCGCGTAATTATTGGCATAGGGGACTTTCAAAATTAAGGTCGTAAAATTGGTTCACAAGTGGCGACAGGGGCTTTTTGTTTGGGAGGACTCTCAGTAAAACTCTTGATTCCTTCACTTAATGAAATTCAATGTCATTACGAAGTGTGTTTGTTATACTTATAAGTTATAACGATCCTAGTGCCTATTCAAATAACAGGTAACGAAGACTTTGTAACTAACGAAATGTTATTAGGTACAGTCAAGACGCGTTTTGACTTTTAGGACTTGGAAAAGTTCAACCATATTTTCGTTTTTTTTATATTTTTCTCTGAAACGGTAGGGACATTTCGAATTAGAACAAGCAAAAGCTTTTATGGAGAATGGATTTTTGTCAAAAAGTATAGTAAAAGTTTTTCTTCTTGTAAAGTCAATCCGGAGACATACCTACGGTATACCGATTTTTTTTTAATTTTTTAGCCGTTTATACCTAAATATACATTTGTACCCAATGTCTTACATTCGAGGGATGGTCTTTTGTAAATTAGTAATTGACAGGCAGGGCCGGTTAAACCACAAGGCGAACATAGGCGGCTGCCTGGGGCGCCAAGCTTCAGAGGGCGCCAAAATTAAGTAACATCTTTCAGCGAAAGCGCGTCGGCGGCTCCAAAAAACTTCCCGGTACTTTTTAATGACGCTTCCAGTGTCGGTGGCGAGCGGAGAACGCAGTTTCTCCAAGCTAAAGCTGATAAAGACATTTTTGCGGTCAACAATGTCTCAGAATAGGCTCGTGGACTTGGCAATGATCTCAATTGAATCGAAGGAGGCATGGAATGTAAATTTAGAACAGATAGTCCAGCAGTTCGCGAGAAATAAGGCAAGGAAGATGAATTTTTGATTTTTTATGTGTATATCCCTACCCTAATATCTTTGGATATGCGTTTTTGTATAGGTACCTACATCGCCTACACGTTATGTCGTTATGTTATTATGTATTTGAAGAAAACACAATAAAGTATTTATGAACGCCACTTTCTATTTTTTGCCTGGTACTGGTACCTAGGAATAACCTCCGGAAGGGCGCGCTGAGAACATCTCGCCTAGGGCGCCAAATAGCCTTTCACCGGCCCTGTTGACAGGCTGATTCGAATTCGAGGGCCACCATGGGAATCTCGGGAAATGTAAGAGATAGATATAGGTGGTAAATTTGGCAAAGTTGTGTATTTTGATGCTTAACAAAAACAGTTTTGAAACTGAAATTCTGACTACTTTCGGAGATATCTGGAAAAAACGAGATTTTGAAAATCGTTTTTGTTTTTTACTGAAGTTAATAGTTATTTACAAAGATATTTAATAATAAATGACACATTATTATGGCCACTTTTCTCCCTCTACAAGATGCTACTTTTAAATTTGAAGTTTGACGTTTCGTCTCCGGTTAACTATCACCAACTTTGTTTCTTATGGAAGTAATTTTTACTTTTTGTGTGATTTGATAGAGAATTTTTTTTTGATTTCAAAAATGTACACATCAATGTTTTTAATGCTTGTAAAACATCTTTTTTGCCTTTGTCTTAAGTAACGTACGTAAGTAGTTTCTTGCGTTTTTACGAATTAACGGTATTTCTTATTAAAACTAGATGATGTTACCATCAAGGGTAACTTTGTCAAATGTAAACTACCTATCTCTTACAGTTCCCGAGATTCCCATGGTGGCCTTTGAATTTGAATCACCCTGTATAGGTCAATTATTACACATTACACTAAACTGACTAAACTAATACTAATAATATGTAATAGGTACTATTAATAAAGCTCTTTATTCAATGGTACTATTGAAGTTCAAAAAATTTAATTTGCAACAAGGTATGGATTATAAATTACGGTATTTTAATCTGCAAAGTGCAATAAGCAAAGATAAAGAATAAGGAAAACGGTCAAACAAATCGCATTACAAATAAACACCCACACAAGGTCGCAACTTGCCAGACATCAACAACAATATACAACAGCCCTTTGTTCTAAAAATAACGTAAAATTTTGATATTTGTTATAAAGGAATGTTACCTATCCCCCTTTCTATTATTTATTTCATAAAACGATAGGTAGAGGAGGTTACCTTTTGCAATGAATAGGAAAGAGAAACCAAATAAATTTCGAAGCAAGTAGTTGACAAAATAAAAATATACCAGTGAACGATCTTTTTCTTGCTGTCAGCAAATTCTTTTACAAGCAGGCACTGTTTAACCTTGAAAGAGAATCGCTAAATGATTTAACATAGGCAACTTACATAGCCTGCTAGTTTTTTTTTGCTCGTAAATTTTTGTCTTTTGTTATCCCCATTACACAGTACTAGCTCAACGGTACTAGCCTAGTTACAAAGTAAGAACAACTCCATCGCAAGATAAAAGCGCTTAGGTACCTATTTCATATCTTTATCGTATTTTTTACCTACTTCATGAAACTCTTGGTGGCACCCTCTGTGAGAAAGGAGCTACACTGTTGACCGCGATATTAGTCACAGCTGCGTAGTTTATTTCCGTTTCTCCAGTTTACATGCCCATTTTTCAGAACTTCATTCACCACTTTTTTTATGAAAACTTTTGAGCTTCACATAAATTGCCAAAATATAGATAAGTATTCACGCTACCGATCCCATACATTCGTATTGCTTAAAATGCCCCCTAATTTTTGCAATTAATTCCTAAACTATGAACTCTTTTGACGCATGTTTTCTAGATTTTTTAAACATATATTAATGGACAAAATATCAGTTTATATTGTATGGAAACTATGCTCTGTACATCTATCTACCTAATGCATATTTTTCCGATCATATACACCCCTTGCTTATGGAATGGTGAATGAAGTTCTGAGGCAATGCACACTCCATTGAATTACATGTGCATCACCAGTTGCCTATATTCTCTAAATCCAAACCTTAAGATTGCTAATAAATATATTTTACTCGGTAAACAGATGAGCGAAGGTTGACCTTATGTGCGATCTTGAACTATAACCTAACTTACGTTTCTTCAAATATGACAAATTACAACCAGTTGAGTACCGGTCTACATCTCCGACACGTACACAAGACTCCTCTCCCATTGCATACGCACACGCGTAGTCTTGTAAATGCCTTGTATCGGCGATTCCGCCCAGTACATCGATTCCCGAAGTTAGTCGATATGCTCCGTGATGTGCATGTGATGTGACCGGCTGCGATGACGTCATGATCGTACGCGATAGGGATAAGTTTAAGTTTAGCTGCATTCCCGAATCACAGACAAACTTTATGAACAGACCAATCACAGACAAGAATTGAACTGTCATTTGTCAGTTGTGACATTTGTATCGACACAGCTGTTGTTTTGTTTGAACTTGTTTTGCATTATGGACACTAAAAGAAATAGGGCAGTGACTGACGCCCAGAAGAAACTATTAAAAGAGTTTGTCCGACTGCATGAAAATTTAAGTACGGGCAAATTCAAAGACAGATTTTCATTTAAAGATGCCCAACGTCTTTGGGAGGAAGTTACCCAAAAACTAAATAATGTACCAAATGGGGCAATAAAAGATTGGAAGCAGTGGAGAAAAGTAAGTAACGAAAATACGAAAATTTTGTGTAGGTAAAAGGTTGTTAATTTAACTTATTTTTAGACATGGCAAGATTTAAAAAATAAAGGTAAAAGCAAACTTGCAACGCAAAAAAAAACAGATGGCAAAAAACTGGTGGAGGCGAATCTGAAATAATGGAGTTTACGCAGATAGCGGCAGATATTTTGCATACGATCCCAAGCACAGCTACAGAAGGTATTCCAGGCAGTATTGAAATAGATACGTCTTTTGATTTTGAGGTACGTTTATGTATTTAACATATTGTGGTTTAGAAAATATAAGATCAGAAATTATTAATTGTAACACTTAACATTTTTAAATTAATTATCATTGTTTATGGTTCCCAGTTCCTTCAATACTTGCATGTAGCGTATCAATACATTTCGGTTATAGTATAAAATAAACTAACTACACTAAATTACGATGAAGTTAACAGTACCATTAATTCATCATCTAACTGAATTGCCTCCAGAGGAAATTTCCTGTGAAGTAGATGTGCCAACTGTTGCGAATACTTATGATGAAAATCAACCCAATGCATCGACTGCTATATACCTCCTAAATGAGGTAACTAGTAAATAACAATAATATATTTGTTTTGGGTTTTATCCTCCACATTTGTTTCAGGATCATGCTGGTATAGCAAAGGAGCTTCCTTGTCGTCCAAATATAAACGTTAGAAGATTAACCAAATCTTCCAAATTGGAAAATTCCTTAAAGGTACAACAACATTTAACGAAAAGCTATAAGGAAAATTCCCAAATGTTATCTGAATATTATAAAGTAAAAATTGATTACTTAAGGCACACAAAAATGGTGATACAATACAAACTGAATGTGTGCAAAAAATGCTATCAATGTTGGAGAATTCTCCTGTCCTTAAAAAAGAGAATATGTGACTTGTTCTGTGAGCCTACGAGATGTGATACTACCAGACTGTATATTATGTATACGTATATGATAGTGATAACCATTTTTTTTATTAGTGACCGTGTTTTTTCCTGAATTTAACTTTTCTTATGCTCTTGACAATAAGACTGATACTATTTACCTACGTATTTTATAAATACAATGTGATTTTCCACTTTCTGCAACAAAAACTTTTATTATGAAATGATTTTTATGTTTAATACCTGGACTTTGTTTATACTTATTTTTGTATTGCTTTTGATTCCTTTATTTATAAGACTGGTATGGTAGGTAGTTAAATATTTGTTAAATGTGATTTTTTGTTTATACAAATATCTATAAATTATTTTATATAAGCGGATGTTATTTATTTTTTTTACTGTGCATTTTGGTATTGAAGAATGAACATTGTTTTTTTATTAAATCTTATTTTTGAACATGTTATTAGTTTATCCTATTCTCTAGAATATTTCTAAAATATAATACTAAAGAAGAGACGTGAAAACAACGAACTATGTATGTTTATTTACAATAAATGAGTTTTCTCTATAGAACTTAGTCATAATTGCTTCCCTAAGGGCTCGACCTGCAACTAAATCTTCATTTATTATGTTTTGGTGATCTGCAACGTGTTGACCTTAAAAAAACGTTATCCTCTGGTTCTGATATATTATTTCTTATGCACAAATTGTGTAATGCACAACAAGATAATAGTTATTTATTACATAAGACGATAAAAGTATTTTTTTCCATCGAATGAACGACGTTAATTCACGGGTGGCGTGGCGTAGCCATGAGTGAATTGACTTTCACGACATGATCGGTTCCCCTTATCGCCGTGTATAATACTTTATTTTATAGCAGAAGTCATAGAAATCATTGTAACTTCCGAAAATTCTGTAGATTCAATTTAGACGTGCAAAATAGCAAGGTTAGGTTATTCCGTCGTGTCCATGAAAACAATATTGTATTTTGTTCTGAACTTCATTTTATTTCGTGCGCCACGTCTCATTTTTAATAAGAATGACAATAATTTGTTTTACTTTATATACCCTTGCCGTTAAAGGGATCTGGAGCTAACGTATTAGTTAAAATTTATTGAATTGAATTTATATGGGAATCATGGAGTAGGTATATACTCTCCAGAACACCAACTTACTGTTACGCTATGCTGCTACTAAACTGCAACTTTAAATGTTGTTCATAAGATCCGTGTAGCTACATTAATCCGTTACTGATGTCATTTATTTTTTGCAGGTAGTTTCGAAACAAATGCATGCTCATGTTAGTGGAACATATCGTCATGAATGGAACGATTGAAAATATCACAAGATCGGGACCAACCGTTGATGTTGAGAACACAACCGTGGACAGAGATGAAAACTTGGCAAAAATAGAAATTGCAACTCTTGCGATTATATTCCTCGTCACGGTTTTGGGAAACGGAACGGTTCTACTCGCGTTATGGACCCGAAGAAGGTACGCCGGAAGAAAGAAGCTGTCAAGGATGTACTTCTTTATACTGCACTTGAGCGTCGCCGATTTGATTACGGCGTTCCTAAGTGTGCTTCCGCAGCTGGGTTGGGAGGTGACCTACAGGTTTAACGGCGGAGTCGTTTTGTGCAAGGTTGTGAAATTTGGACAAACGCTTGGACCTTACCTGAGTGCTTACATTTTGATGGCAACGGCGATCGACAGGCATCAAGCGATCTGCTATCCGTTAACGTACTGTTCGTGGACCTCGCGAAGGTCCAAGGTAATGGTTTGGTTGGCGTGGGCTGCTAGTTTAACCTTTTGCATACCTCAGGTAGGAACATTTTTTTAATGACTTTGTGCACGTGTTTCGACATTTACTGACCATTTCGACGAGGTTATACCTCTGATACCATTGATTTTCTTCACTTGATTCCTTTCTTTTTGTTGTAGTAAAAATAAGCTTTACACTGTACCGGCTTTCAGTATTGAAAGATGAACATATGTTTCGTTGTAAAAATTTCTTATCACCAGATGTCTGTTATCTCAAATGAACAGGCTGAAAAATATTTCAATCATTTTCTAAATGCCTAGGTCGAGGCCTAATTAATAAAAAAGAGAAAAAGAAAAAACACACAGATAAATGAAGCTCAAGCTCTACTACATGTTTTTGAAAAAAAAAGTCCACGGGCTACACTTTAAATTTTAAGTTAGCAATTGCTCGGAATATTTTTTATTTAAATTTAAACGGCTTGAAGTCAACAATTTCCGCCAGAACTTTCAAATACAGCAAGGCATTTCCATGTTGTACGGGCAGTAATAACCAACCATTAAAGCAAAATCGTTGAAATTCATATAAACCTTCTCTGACCTCTTCATTTCTACAGGGTGGTACATACAGTATGTAAAAAAAAATTGTGGTAGAACGGATGAAAACAAGCATTTTTTCCAAATAAACCGAGGGTTCAACGTGTTGCGTTTGGGAGCCACCCCTGGAAAAGTGGTGAAATTTGCATTTCTTTTTTAATTTTTTTCGCAGCGGATCGGTCTTTCCGAAGTAAAGTTTTTGACTTTATCTTCACACGCGAGAAAAGGCCGTCCAATTGCTCGTTCTAATTTGTCAGAATTTTTCTGTGTCTAGAGCAATGACATACAATAAATAGACTGCGCGTGTCCAAGATAAGCACGGATACTGCAGGTGAGAGAGAAGGGAAAACTAAGAGGGCAAAGTGTCTCTTACGGTTACGCATCTGATTGGCTCTTTCAATTTAATTTGAATGAAATTGCGATCGCTTATGTTGAAAGAACCAATCAGATGCGTAACCGTAAGAGTTGCCCTCTTAGTTTTCGCTTCTCTCTCACCTGCAGTATCCGTGCTTAGCATTAGCACGAGCAGTTCATTTGTTATATGTCGATGGTCTAGAGCAGGTTTCACGCACTTTATTACGCGTACGCGGGAACGCCAACATATTCAATAAATTCCCATTGCGCATAGTTCTCATCGCTCTTCAATTTGTCAAAACTAATGTCTTACCAGTGCGACACACGTTAAAAATTACTTTCGCAATTGACGGACGAAAAACAACCGGAATACTGGAAATTTCTTTTACTCTTGATACGATATTCCCAACATCTGTTCTGGGCCAATAGCCGATGGAAAGTCGAGGTTCTGGACTTGATAAGGTATTACACTAATACGAAGGGTAGCTGATTATATTGCATGTACAGTCGTGGTCAGAAGTAATGTCCTCCCTCAAATATCTCAACTGCAGACAAAGTAGTTCCTCCATGATTTAGTTCAATATCATTTCAATCTTAGGGACTTTCCCCGTTTTGGAAAGAAGCCCAAAATTCACAGTGGATCTGGTACATTTGTTATGTGCTAAACTTGAGGTAATCCAGGGACATTACTTCTGACCAAAACCGTACATTTTGTATGAGAGTGCAGGGTGTGTTGCTTATGCTTATATTAAGGCATGAAAGGCAGTAGGCAGCAATGCAAACGACTCGTTGAGTAATTATTCAGGAACACTGAGCCGCGATTCTGTGGTAGAACTCAATCATTTTGGAAAACCGTGAGTTTATCCTTTGATACGGCCCTTATCGAGTTTAGTAGCAATTTGACCACAGTTTATTCAGATTATTTTATTCAGATGAGCTACGAAAAATTGGTTCCCTGATTCACGACTTAATTAATATCTTTACGCATTAATGCCCGTTTGCATCGACAAATTTAAGCGGAACTTAGCTTTAAGTGTAGCTTAAAATCCATGGCAACCATTGTCTCAATAATCGTTGCCATGGATTTTAAGCGACGCTTAAGCTAAGCTCCGCTTAAATTTGTTGGTGCAAACGGGCATAAGCTTTACAAAATAATGACAAGAGCTTTTAATTTTCCAGTTTATTGCATGCCATTTATTGTGTTAGTATAACATGTCATTTGACTATTCTGGAACGCCGGCACGTTTTCTAATTGCCCAAGGCGCAGGTATTTTTACATCTTTGTGTGGATTGTAAATGAAAAAGCTCCGTTCCAACTTAATTAAATAATAAACCTAATTAACTCTTATTGTGTCTTTAATTTACCTTGTCTCTGTGTCACTTCAAATAAAAGAACTGTGCTTTTCAGTACATATACAATGAAATTAGCTCCCGGCTTCAATAAATTTGCATGACATGTTGCAGATGCGATCTGCCTTTAAAATTTACCTTAATTTTTTTTTTCATTATATTTATATTTTATGATCAATTTTGTTAACGATAAAATTCTAAGGAAAATGGCTGTGCTGTTAGGAGTTTGGCAGTGGTCTAAAGAAATTTTATCGGGTGTATTTTACCGAGTTCAAAGGTGGATACAGAAGTAATTAAAACCCGATCTCAACATTTATCCTTAGCACCGATTTATTTTACGAGTTTATCGTAACTTTATAAAATATGGATTGCTCCCTGGTAATTAACCCACAAAGTGGCTTTTAGAGAGACCTTTGATGTAAAATTGTTCAATTTTCCAGCAATATATAAAATATCAGGGAATGGACCAGGAGACCTCGAACCGTCCCACAAAGGCCAAAGCAATTTATTAGTGCTGATGTTCTGAAATCCATCGTAAAAAGTAAACATCTCTGTCTATAAGTAAGCTGTGTATATTGAAAAGAAAGGCTTTGACCCACATATTTTCGATGAAAAATGCGTGGGATTAATAAATTAGGGAAGCAAAGCCAGTAAGCGACAAAAAAGAAGAAGAAAGTTGAAGGCTTCGAAAACATAAAAATAAAAAAAAGGTTGAAGTAGGTATTGTTGGATATTTTGTAATCCGTAATACGCATAGGAAAGTGTAATTTCCGGCGCGTTTGAATCTGGAAACTACAATCAGTATCGATCATGTTCTCGGACGTTAACCGAAATTAGTTTCATTCTAATTTTTCGCTTCGAGCATTTTGTTTTCAAACTTTAAGGGAAATTGAAAATTACAGGGAAATCACAACAGTGGTCAGGGTAGCGAGAAAGTAATCTGCTTTGCTCAAAACACAACCGCATCCTGAGGTACTAGTTCTGACGTTTTCCGCGCGGATTGAGACCACACTGTTTCATCCAAACGATTTTTGTTTCTTTGAGCGTATCTATTCACACGCAACCGCGTGAACTCAAATCCGCTCAGTAGCCGCGTGTTTACCGCCAAATAATTGCTACCAGTCGTAAACCGTACGAAGCTGTTTAAGTTGCATCAAACAGAAGTGTTTACTTAGACCACTAAATCTGTGCGGTACAGCTATTTGGCAAAGATGAAGGTTTGTGACACAGAGTTTGTCATAGATATAAAAGTGAAGACTGTTCAAACAAAATAAAAAGAAAAACCTAAACAAATTTAATGGGTCTATTTCCCAGCCCCCAGCGTAGATGAAGAAGTAATGCGGCCGGCGACGTAGCAGGACGCGCTCGCTTCAATAGGATATACACATTTTCGTTTGGGCCGACCTAGCGTTCCTTTTAACTCGTCCAAAACAACTCGATTAACCACAAGGAGTCACGATTAAACAAACGCAAAATGCAACAAGAGAAAAAGACTCGTTTAACATCCGTCTCTTCTATTTAACAACTCTTCCCTTTCCTTAACTTCCACTCCTCCCATAGTAAAAAACATCGTCTTCGAAAAATAAAACCGCACCTGTATTTTCTTAACGGCGATAACACATCCATATCTCAAAATTAATTAGCGTACGCAGCGATAACAACTCTTATCGCAACGACAGGAGAGAAACGTTTTATAATAACGACCTACTGTAGTCTTTTTAAGTGCGGCTCATAGAGCTCCTGTGTTGTGATCGGGTGCGGCGGAAAAGACGGCGGGGGCGACAGGTACGGTTGCGGTTGGTACAATGGAGAATTTAGCCATCGCGGTTGGCACCTGTTGTAATTGCCTGGATCTTTTCTTCGACTTCTTGTGTCTCTTTTTGTGGTCATCTGTCATCATCGTTCCTCGTCTGAGAAGGACTTGTAAGTTCCAGCAAATTTCGAGAAGGAAAAGGGAATTGGCCACGGCTAGCCAGGGGAAACGGGTCTTCTGGTGATACAAGTCACGCCAGAAAGTAAATAAAAATAAAATAAGAATACAACCTTTGTGTATCCTCGGGCAAGGAATCTACATATACAGAGTGGCCCAACGAGAAGTATACAGAGGGCTAAGTCACCTTGTATTAAAATTTTTAAATTTTAGTACAAGGTTTAAATTGTGCAAAAAATAACATATAACTTTAAACACACAACATTTATTTCAATAAATGCTCGAATTGCCTTCCGCCTGCTTCCATGCAATAATAAAGATTTGCTTCCAAACGCTACCGTACATGTTGCAAGATTTCAGGGGTAATCGCTCGAAATTGTTGAGTTATACAATAGTGTATTCTATTCTTACACTATGGTTATACGTGCTCGCAACCCTTGTAATGTTCCGGGCGGAGTAGCATACACTTTATTCTTTAGATATCCCCACAAGAAGTAATCTAAAGGACTTAAATCAGGAAAAAAAACCATTTCAAATGCGAATATCTCCGAAACGAATCAAAAGAATTTAAAAAGCAAAGCAGATTAATAATCACGATTAAATTGGCTTTCAAATAATGTGCCATTTGCCATAGGATTCCATTTAAAATTTTAGGGGTTAAGCTCCCTACGTAGAGGGGTGAAGACTTGGGTTCGTGATTTGTATTCCAAAAGTTGTCCCCCTCCAATACAAAATTGACGTGTTCGAGGATTTTTCGAAATTTCTAAATTTAATACCCTAAAAGCCCTCTGTATACTTCTCGTTGGGCCACTCTGTATACAATATTACATTGCATAAAACAGTAAATAAATTACTAATTCTGTGCAAGATTACACTTAACTAAATGCAAATGATCAGCAAAGCTGCATACTTAGGAGCTATAAGTAACTTAATCTAATCTCATTTACAGACAGGAAAATAAACACATTAACTAACGGAGTTACCTTGTGTTAACAGTAACAGGAAAGGCAAAGATAAATGTAAATTGTAATTACGTAAACATCCGCAACTTTTATATTCAATATAGCAAGATAAACTAACGAGAAAAGCAATTACCAACAGGTTACCTGCACGTTTGCAATTGCGATTGTTCGATACAATGTAATAGATCAGTTTCAGCTAATCGACAGGTAGCAATCTTCAATTCGAAAGCGAGTGTGTGCATTTCATACAGAACACGGTACTTTCTCAATACGATTACGTCAATGCTCGTAACGTACAAAGAAAAATATATCCTAAACTAGAAAATGCAAAAAATCAGACCTAGTTCCAATTAATTCAAGCTTATGTACCCAATAATAAATGGGTTTAGGATTGCGATATAGGTAAAACAAAGATAGGTAATTTAAATAAAGCATATGCCATAACCTAGAAAGAAACGGGTTAACAAAAAGGAGTTTTATGAAAATAACTTTACCTAAAGAGGATACAGCCACGGTCTCATTCGCGTAAAAACGCTTAGATAATTCATTTAAACAATTTTATCGTGATGGCTCTGGAATTTTACAATATATCCAAATCTTTTGCAAAAGTTAGAACTTGTCAACTTGGCAAAAGTGATATTTTTCGCAAACCACTGATAAAACTACTCCGCATCCACTAAGCATTCTTTTTATACAGCAGAATTCTTCAGTTATCTGCAAAAACGCAAAATTCAGATATTGAAATTAGTTATTAGAAAGTGACAAGCGATAACTGCAAAACAATTTTTTTTATTCTGGGTAAAATAATAACATAAGTAAAGTAAACGGTAAATGTTTTTAAGGGACACCAGTTCCGTATGAAAGAATTATGAAGCACGTCTATAATGTAACGTTTTATATCTTGCACGCACACGAGAGAAGTAGAAATGTTGGGACTGCCAATTCATCGGTAATATGAGTATGCTATGAAAAAGATGTCTTAGGTAGGGATAAATAGGTAGTTCAACTGAGTCAAAGATTTTATTTTCAAAGAATATAATATGCAATAACTCAAAAAAATGCCCTTCCGATAACCATTACTCCAGCTCTCGATATTTTGAACGCATTGTACTGCATTTATTACTCATGAAAAGAATTTTAAAGTTCATAACGTACGCGGCAGCCAGTGACATGCGACAAGTCACGAAAAATGTCAAGGAGAATAAATTCCGCCAGTTTCAATTAAAAAATACTTCAACTTTTCAAGTAACGAAATTTGTTTAATTTTTAGTAACCGGAAACGTACGTATGAGAGATATTTCAGGCCCACTCGTAATTGTAATTACACCCCTGGGTATGAATGCATATCTAATTACATGACCACAAAGAATCAGAAATGAAACAAAGTGTATTATTAAATTTCATTTGAAGTTAGAATTTGGCTAATAATTCGAAAGGGCGTTCAGTCATAGCAACGGGCGTTCCTTTCTTAATTACATTGGGTATCCTTTGATCTCACTTCGTTGAAATTTTTTGTCAAATAAATAAATTTTGAAATAATTACGTTCATATTTCCTTGCGCCCTCCCTGTTGGTTATTTTTTACTAATTTTTTTTCTTAAGTCGTTAATGCCGTTTCTCTTCGGAGCCTCCAATCGTATGAATTTAGTTCTGCAATAGTTTACTGCCCGTGACGCAGTAGAATATCAGCCTGATTTCCTTTCTGTACCGTACAAGGGGGCTTCGATAACAAAGAATTGGATTGTAAGTGGACTGTAATTATGAATTACTTCCAAGGCCTTGTTTATGCTGGGAATGAAAGAATATAGACACATAAATAAACGTGTTTATTATCAAAAATACAAAGTAAATGAATTTCTATTGAACATGGTTGACGTAGGCACGACGGCTACTAGAATATGGTAAAGTTACGAAGGGATAATGTAAACAAAGGAACTTACGTGTTGTTTCGAAGTCCATTAACAACGAAGGCGATGTTGCAATGGCGAAGGTTGCTCTTCTATTCTACGAAGTTGTCGAATTTGTCGATTTTGTTACAACGAAATCTTCTTATTGATGTGCGGTGCTTTGACGTTCTGCTTGTTAATAACGATGTTGCGAACTGCACGGCGACATCTTGACCCGTTGTGGATCGATCAAGATCTATATGCGAACGACGAAGGCTAATCGGCCATTGATTAACGGCGACTTCTCAACTTAGTTTAGTCGATGGCTTCTAAGCGAAGAATGGGACGAATTCTGCGCGACGAGTACACATATTGCGCTTCTGCGGCTCATGCGCGCACACGTAACAAATAGGAATATATACAGGCAAGGCAAAACGGTTATGTACAGGGTATTTTCATTAAAGGACAAACGAAAGGATATTTTATTCTAGTTTGGGGACGCAACACTTTCAATACAATAACAATCGCAATAAAATTTAGGAGAAATCATTAGTATTCACGTGTGTGGTTTGCAATGCATGTTTTGATATGTCTAGGTAATAAAGAACTCGCTTGAAATTGATTCACAAACTCTTTCAGCCTGAAAGTTTCTTGAGGAATTAGGCTTTAGCTCTTATTTGCGCCTACCGCTATTTTCGGCTCAATTGCGCCATCCGCAATATTTTTGTATTAATTATGGAGAATTAAAATACGTATTTGGTTTATGCAGAAAGAAAAGGTGGTCGGACGGTTACTATAATTTTAAAACGTGAATATTGCGAAGTGTTGCCGTATTAATAAGGAAGCGAACCTTTTCTCGTGTCGGTGCATATTTGGATTTAGGTGTACACGTTTAAATAAATTGTTACTACGAAAGCGTTTGGGTCTAGGGTGCAAAGCATTCCATTGCTCTATATTTGTAGTGCGAAGTCGTCAGATATTTTGTCTTTTTCTCCATGTTAACAAACGTAACTAACTTAACTCAACATTTCTTTACAGTCTTTTCATTTTATTCGTAAATTGTAGTGGTATAAGTTCAAAATTTCTTTGAAAAAGAGCAAATTAGATTTTTTTAAATATGCTTATTTCATATCGGATTTTATGGTACTTACCACCTATTGAACTTGCACTCAAAATGTCAAACTTCGCATACAAAATATGCTATAGATACCATTTGAGTTGTCTACTAAAGTATCCAATGCTATATGTGGTCCATTTAAAAAGAAACTGTACATACATATATATACGTATCCCCTGAAATGAACACTAGAAATAGCAGCTCTTACTGTGTGACATCCTACGTCAACCATCAGCAGTAGTCTAGCCAAATGTAGAAATGTTAAATAATATATAAAATAATTCTGCATCGACCGGGAATCGAACCCGGGTCGGTCGCGTGGCAGGTACAACGATTAGACGAACGACAACGAAGACGACTAGCATCTTTAATAGATATGGATTTCTGTTTACACAAGTGCTTAGAACAAACGTTTGTTCGTTTAATAGATTCGTTCTGGATTTTATTCTCCTTTAAGTTCTGAGGCAGCAGAGCTTCATTTAACATTAAATCCGATCGGGACCTACCTTTACAAGTACGTAGTACGTTTCCTTGAACGCCTTGTTTATTTGATTAACCCCATTATCATTACTCGGCAAACTACTTTACTTTTTGCTGTACCTAACGACTTAATGAAAATACTTTTCATAACGTCTACTAATTGGACGTATTTTAATTTGCTGTAATTTGGTGTAAAAAGTGTATATCTTTAAATATTCGTAATTTTTACAATTTTTATTGTTTCAGTTGACGATTTTTGCTTACCAAGAAGTGGGCCCTGGTGTATATGATTGCTGGGCTACGTTTCCACAACCGTGGGGTGCAAAAGCTTACGTAACTTGGTAAGTAATTAATTGTTAAAAAATAGAGTGTTTCGCAAATATAAAACGCCCTAAGGTTGTTCAATGTAACGTCGTATACAATTTGAGTAGTACAATTCTACAAAAATTTTCTGACAGTTGTTCTACATCTCACAGATTTATTTCGCCCCCTGGTAAACTTAATTTGTATATGACGCACACGCAGAACTTTACTACAAAACAAAGACATTCATTTCCTGTTTCTGAAACTTTCACAATTTTTCGACGTTATGCTCCTAGGGAAATTGTACAGATGGCACAGTATACCTACATTAATTCTAATTTGTTTCGAGCATTCTTAGATAAGAAAAACAGATGGCGAGAATGGTGGAGCTTGCGTGAATTGCAATTGTCTCTAAACGATGCTCAAACAAATGGGATACTAGAAATGTAGATAATTGGATAATCGTTGCCCAGTACAATAGATTTTCAAATGTTTAATTTAAATTTAGCGCACAGCTGTATCTTGCCCCAAAGCTTAATAGTCGGTAACCCATAAATTATTCCTTACTTTCGGAAAACTTGCCGTCTGTTGAAGGGCTATGCGTACGTCAATGAAATTTCGAAACAATTTAAGTGTAATAATTCACGGATTCTCAGTTGCAAGCAACTTGGTTAACGAATCATTGGTTACTTCTTGCAGGTATGGGATCTCCGTGTTCATTGTACCTCTATTAGTATTGATCGTAACTTATAGCTGCATTTGCCGCGAAATATGGCGAAGTTCCGCAGGTGAATTGGGTCAACGCCAAAGGCAGAATCACCAACCGAAACCGTTACCGGGAAAGAAGGGGCCGTTAATTTCGCGAGCAAAAATTAACACCGTGAAGCAAACCGTCGCGGTTATAGTTATGCACATTGTTTGCTCAACTCCATTTATATCGGCTCAATTGTGGGCGACTTGGGATCCACTAGCAAGTGAAAGTCCATTTTTAGAGGGTAAGTATATGCTGTAACGATGCCATTAAATTAAATTGAAAACAGAATATGTCTAATTCCCCTATTGTATTTAAGTATCATATTGTTACAAGTAAAAATGAATTACGCCAGTAACTTATTTATTAATGGATGAACGCCAAGTGAATTGTCATAACGCCTTACGCCTCACTATCCCCCAATGAATGCCACTCGCCGGCTACTTTTCTACAATTTGTGGCAGGGCACAAATTTTGATGACTTTCAGGGCGGATGGTGGGCAATTTGAGCATTAAAAACAGTTGTAATGAAAAATGTATGCTTACTTTACTGGACGTTGGCAAAGTCAGGGGGTGTCTTTTATACCTGATTGTACCAAGATGGTGGAGTATGGCTTTCGACTCACTCACAGTTTTAGAAATTCATACTTCGATTTAATTGGTTGGAGTATCTTCAAGCAGCTAAATATGAACCAGTTTTTTCTAAAGGGGCGATGTTTAAGTTATAAATTTCAACGCCAATAAATTTTCATTATGATCATAAATCGTGCCTAGACAAAATTGGATTATAACTAAAGCAATAACAGGAAAAACATACATTTCGAACGTATCTGAATATTATTTAGTCTGTTTATTATAAATAACAAACGAACGGCAGTGCTGGTAAAGTCGTTGCCAATGAATGACTGTTTGTTTTAAGATGCACAATAAATTGTATGTCTGTGATCTTAAATCAAGAAACGTATTAATGTCCTTCTACAATGACAAGTGCTTGGAACAACAAAAGAATCTGTTTGTGTTTGGAATGTATTAATACGTAGTTGCCAATTATATGCATTTATAACAAAAAAATTATTAAACTGCAATATTCAGAGAGTTATACAACTGTAAAAAAACGAATCTTACAAAGTTACAGTGTTTATGCAGGAAATATATTTTGCGGAACTTACCTTCAGAGCTAGCGTATATTTTAGTAAAAGTACTGTCACACTAACTACAACTGCAGGATGCCCGATTGGGAATTTACCATGTTTATTACAAGCCGATGGGTTCAGTCGACAGATCCCAGTATGGTTTATCTGTCTCCTTCTTTTCCTTTGTAGCTTGATATTTTCATTTTGTTCATCATATTGAATGAGGCATATTTAATACTACGTAAACAGGGCGGCTGCCGAAAATTGGTTTAATTAGAAAATAGAATTTATCTCTTTTGGATTGATTACTATATCTGCCGGAGTTTTATACCGATGGAAAGTTCTAGGTTAGGAATACCTCGTGCTTTCTGAAGGGTATAGTAATAGGCTTCGGTCGGGTAAGAATAGGAACGTTTTGTATGATAATTGTTATAGTAATATGCACAGGGAAGTATAACAAACAAAACTAAGGAATCTTTACTTTTGTAAAAGCACGAATTAACGTTTAACGTAGTCTCATTAAAATAGAAGCAGTTTACAAGTAATTAATGTGTATAGACCCGCATTATAATTCCGCGTTTCTCATCATTAAGCTGAAATTTATACACTCGCACGTAAACTTCTGTTATAAATTTTAGGCTCTAAATGACCCTCTCATGTGCTCCATATTAAAACGTAATGCAGTTCGTGCCTTAGTACATATTAAATTTCCATCACGCAATGAAAATTATAATGACGCCTTTAAAATAAATACTAACTATAACAATGTTATTTTATTACAGGACCTGCTTTCACCATACTAACCCTTCTATACAGTTTGAATAGCTGCGTTAACCCATGGATATATTTAGCGTTCAATCGAGAATTGCCGCGGCTGCTCTTACGACACTACACTGCCTCAAATAAAAACTACAGGACAACGGAAACAGGTACTGCTTCAATTTCTCTCTCTCCCCCTTTCTTCATTCTTTCAAAAAGACGAATAAAAATAATCGATGTAACATTGAACAGGTAACAGCAGTAATTCTTCAGGTGTCGTCGAGACAACGTCTCTTAGACCATTTACAAGATGGTCACTTTGTAACAATTCAAGGAATGCGAAATCCTCCGGCAGACCACTTCAGCGTCACTACGGGGCCCAGTATAATGCACGTCGGTGGGTAGTAACGACGGCCACATGAAGATTACAGTTAAGTGAGTTTTGTGATTGCGAACCTTCAGGTTCGTCATCATTCGGCGATCCCGTCACCGAACTCACTGACGTAGAAATCGAATTCGAACCAAAAATCAAAGTTTGTGAATCTGTGATGTAAAGATACTGACTACCAAATCATAAAAATAATAGGTTATATATTTTATATTTTTACTTACATAATATTATGTACGGTGTACAGGTATTTTTGGTACTTACGAGACGTATTCAATTTTTAACAACGATTAACGAATTTTAAGGTAGAATAATATTGCTCCTAACGTTAATATGTATTCAATTTAATGTTAGATATTAAAAACCATTATTTTTCTGTTGTTTTACAATTTTTTGGCTTCCCTTTCCCGAAAACTACTTTTGTAGATGTACTTGCAGATTTCCAAAAAAAGTTCCCTCGGAGTCTTCCAAAGGTAAGTCAGTTCCTCGAGGAAAAATACGTCTTTGAATAAAACCCAAGCAGGTAAGGAAGTTGAATGAACTGTGAAGTATATTGAAGCTGGTGGGACGATTCTCGAGATGCGATACTAAACTAAGGGTTCCTGGTTCGAATCCGGGTTCGGGTATGCTCTGTAAATGTAAAGGGGGTTGGGTTGGCTGAAACCCCGCCCACTCAAAAATAGAGGCATAAATAAAAATAAATCTTTACGCATTCATCATTTTTACAACATACCTTAAGCCTTAAAGGGTTGATTATGTCCCACCAGATCCGCAACCGCTTGTAAAACGAACTTTTGAAGACTGTATTAGTTTTAATTTTATTCGAGGTGCCTACATACAAAATTTCATTTTAATCTTTATATATATAAAAGGGACGTTGGTGTATGTTAGTTAAAAACGCGAAAACGGCTGCACTGATTACGACAAAAATTTATATATGTACTATGGGAGTTGTGAGCCGTGTACATCTCGAATTTGACGTTTGTACGACAAACAGTACTATCACCTCAAGTGCAGGTGTTCAATAACACTAGGCAACAAAGTTTACACGATAGCTAAAAATAGATCTGTTTCGGTTTGCGTTCTAAAAATAGAACTGTGACAAGATTTACCTATTTCGTTTGCTAAGTGGGGTCTCGAATATAAGATTTAAAATTGAAACCACCACACACTCAATTTAAATTGTTTATTTTGTTTATTACATGGAAATGTATAAAGTATGTACTTATGTATTATAAAGATAACCTAATTACCTAATCAGCTACCTAATTATAATTACATATTATAGATTCACTCTGGGTTTGCTTCCGAATCCTGTATTTGCGACAATTCCGAATCCGGTTTTTGCGAATCCTGTATTTGCGACAATTCCGAATCCGGTATTTGCGACAACAAATTGTCTACATCATCATCATCGTTGGATGAAAATGATAACGGATTAGATGATGACTTTTTTGACGGCGAAAGTGATGTCATTGTGGATGGGGTTGAGGCACTGAACGATGAACACTCAGCTTCCAGTTTTCGTCTTTTTCTCCGTTCGATAGCTTCCATTTTTTTCGCCTGAATTTTTCCTGCCATTTGCATTTGTCCAGCTCTTTCGCCCCTTATCCGTTTGCTGTTTTCCACCGTATGTCCACATATTTCGCAATATCTGTTTATCGCGCAGATATAAGCAGTACACACCGAACACCGCAATACCGACGCTGACTTTACTTCGTGCGATAATATAAATGGGAATTTATCACATTTGCTACAGCGATCTGTAAAGAGTAATAATAGATATTACATAGTAACATGTTATTATATTATGCATACCCAATGGACGATCAAACTCCAGTTGTCTCCTTGCCCCACAATAACTGCAAAAACGGTCCATCGTTTTTTATAATATTTTTCACTTTAATTACAACAGAGATCTAACGCCAGGCACCGGGACCACTGGACTGTTGCCGAATGCCGATATGTCGAAGTAAAGTAAAAGCTTAAAAAATTGTTCGGGGGTGAAGTGTGACAGTTTATAACGTCAACGTCAACGGCAGTCTCAAGTGCGCCCGACCGCCTGCCTGTAAACATTACTGCCATCTCAAGGGTACGTATTCGTTCTAAAAATAGAACTGGTAGACGGTCTCAGTTCTGAGGTTCGCAGTACGGTTAGTACTGAGTACGGTACGGGTTGTTAATTACATTTGGTTTGAATCGAGCGCAATGCCGCGACGACGTTCAGATATTGGTCGCCGTACACGACAAATAAATTACGTCCGTCACGCACGGTCCCGAAGAACAGAGGAGGAACATGCAGCAGAAAATGAACAAGTTAGAAATCACAGTTCACGCGTCCGTGAAAACATTACACAAGAACAACGCCAAATGCGAAGTGAAGAACGACGTGTTGCGTATCGACGAGTAAGATCAGCAACACGTGCCACTAATCGAATGACATTTCTACGGCTTGCATTCGACTATGATCCAACAATTGATTATAACTCGCATCGCAACATTGATATTGGTAATATGGATAAAGTGTGTGCCCATTGTCAA